>NC_134266.1:275316182-275547107 GCF_031893055.1 Leptodactylus fuscus | reverse complement strand
TCGCCGCTTCTCTCTCTTCTCTCTGTATATAGTGACGCCGCTTCTCTCTCTCTCTCTGTATATAGTGACGCCGCTTCTCTCTCTCTCTCTGTATATAGTGACGCCGCTTCTCTCTCTCTCTCTGTATATAGTGACGCCGCTTCTCTCTCTCTCTCTGTATATAGTGACGCCGCTTCTCTCTCTCTCTCTGTATATAGTGACGCCGCTTCTCTCTCTCTCTGTTCCTCCTCTGTATATAGTGACGCCGCTTCTCTCTCTCTCTCTGTATATAGTGACGCCGCTTCTCTCTCTCTCTGTATATAGTGACGCCGCTTCTCTCTCTCTCTGTATATAGTGACGCCGCTTCTCTCTCTCTCTCTGTATATAGTGACGCCGCTTCTCTCTCTCTCTCTGTATATAGTGACGCCGCTTCTCTCTCTCTCTCTGTGTATATAGTGACGCCGCTTCTCTCTCTCTCTGCTGTATATAGTGACGCCGCTTCTCTCTCTCTCTCTCTGTATATAGTGACGCCGCTTCTCTCTCTCTCTGTGTATATAGTGACGCCGCTTCTCTCTCTCTCTGTGTATATAGTGACGCCGCTTCTCTCTCTCTCTGTGTATATAGTGACGCCGCTTCTCTCTCTCTCTGTGTATAGTGACGCCGCTTCTCTCTCTCTCTGTGTATATAGTGACGCCGCTTCTCTCTCTCTCTGTGTATAGTGACGCCGCTTCTCTCTCTCTCTGTGTATAGTGACGCCGCTTCTCTCTCTCTCTGTGTATATAGTGACGCCGCTTCTCTCTCTCTCTGTGTATAGTGACGCCGCTTCTCTCTCCTCTCTCTGTGTAGTAGTGACGACGCTTCTCTCTCTCTGTGTGTAGTGACGACGCTTCTCTCTCTCTCTGTGTGTAGTGACGCCGCTTCTCTCTCTCTCTGTATAGTGACGCCGCTTCTCTCTCTCTCTCTGTGTATGTAGTGACGCCGCTTCTCTCTCTCTCTCTGCTGTATGTAGTGACGCCGCTTCTCTCTCTCTCTCTCTGTATGTAGTGACGCCGCTTCTCTCTCTCTCTGTATATAGTGACGCCGCTTCTCTCTCTCTCTGTGTATATAGTGACGCCGCTTCTCTCTCTCTCTGTGTATATAGTGACGCCGCTTCTCTCTCTCTCTGTGTATATAGTGACGCCGCTTCTCTCTCTCTCTGTGTATATAGTGACGCCGCTTCTCTCTCTCTGTGTATAGTGACGCCGCTTCTCTCTCTCTGTGTGTAGTGACGACGCTTCTCTCTCTCTCTGTGTGTAGTGACGCCGCTTCTCTCTCTCTCTGTATAGTGACGCCGCTTCTCTCTCTCTCTCTGTGTATGTAGTGACGCCGCTTCTCTCTCTCTCTCTGTATGTAGTGACGCCGCTTCTCTCTCTCTCTCTCTGTATGTAGTGACGCCGCTTCTCTCTCTCTCTGTGTATAGTGACGCCGCTTCTCTCTCTCTCTGTGTATAGTGACGCCGCTTCTCTCTCTCTCTGTGTATAGTGACGCCGCTTCTCTCTCTCTCTGTATGTAGTGACGCCGCTTCTCTCCTCTCTGTATGTAGTGACGCCGCTTCTCTCTCTCTCTCTGTGTATATAGTGACGCCGCTTCTCTCTCTCTCTCTCTCTCTGTGTATATAGTGACGCCGCTTCTCTCTCTCTCTGTGTATATAGTGACGCCGCTTCTCTCTCTCTCTGTGTATATAGTGACGCCGCTTCTCTCTCTCTGTGTGTAGTGACGCCGCTTCTCTCTCTCTGTGTGTAGTGACGACGCTTCTCTCTCTCTCTGTGTGTAGTGACGCCGCTTCTCTCTCTCTCTGTATAGTGACGCCGCTTCTCTCTCTCTCTCTGTGTATGTAGTGACGCCGCTTCTCTCTCTCTCTCTCTCTGTATGTAGTGACGCCGCTTCTCTCTCTCTCTCTCTGTATGTAGTGACGCCGCTTCTCTCTCTCTCTCTGTATATAGTGACGCCGCTTCTCTCTCTCTCTCTGTATATAGTGACGCCGCTTCTCTCTCTCTCTGTGTATATAGTGACGCCGCTTCTCTCTCTCTCTGTGTATATAGTGACGCCGCTTCTCTCTCTCTCTGTGTATATAGTGACGCCGCTTCTCTCTCTCTCTGTGTATATAGTGACGCCGCTTCTCTCTCTCTCTGTGTATATAGTGACGCCGCTTCTCTCTCTCTGTGTATAGTGACGCCGCTTCTCTCTCTCTGTGTGTAGTGACGACGCTTCTCTCTCTCTCTGTGTGTAGTGACGCCGCTTCTCTCTCTCTCTGTATAGTGACGCCGCTTCTCTCTCTCTCTCTGTGTATGTAGTGACGCCGCTTCTCTCTCTCTCTCTGTATGTAGTGACGCCGCTTCTCTCTCTCTCTCTCTGTATGTAGTGACGCCGCTTCTCTCTCTCTCTGTGTATAGTGACGCCGCTTCTCTCTCTCTCTGTGTATAGTGACGCCGCTTCTCTCTCTCTCTGTGTATAGTGACGCCGCTTCTCTCTCTCTTCTGTAGTGACGCCGCTTCTCTCCTCTCTGTATGTAGTGACGCCGCTTCTCTCTCTCTCTCTGTGTATATAGTGACGCCGCTTCTCTCTCTCTCTCTCTCTGTGTATATAGTGACGCCGCTTCTCTCTCTCTCTGTGTATATAGTGACGCCGCTTCTCTCTCTCTCTGTGTATATAGTGACGCCGCTTCTCTCTCTCTGTGTATAGTGACGCCGCTTCTCTCTCTCTGTGTGTAGTGACGACGCTTCTCTCTCTCTCTGTGTGTAGTGACGCCGCTTCTCTCTCTCTCTGTATAGTGACGCCGCTTCTCTCTCTCTCTCTGTGTATGTAGTGACGCCGCTTCTCTCTCTCTCTCTGTATGTAGTGACGCCGCTTCTCTCTCTCTCTCTCTGTATGTAGTGACGCCGCTTCTCTCTCTCTCTGTGTATAGTGACGCCGCTTCTCTCTCTCTCTGTGTATAGTGACGCCGCTTCTCTCTCTCTCTGTGTATAGTGACGCCGCTTCTCTCTCTCTCTGTGTATAGTGACGCCGCTTCTCTCTCTCTGTATGTAGTGACGCCGCTTCTCTCTCTCTCTCTGTGTATATAGTGACGCCGCTTCTCTCTCTCTCTGTGTATAGTGACGCCGCTTCTCTCTCTCTCTGTGTATATAGTGACGCCGCTTCTCTCTCTCTGTGTATAGTGACGCCGCTTCTCTCTCTCTCTGTGTGTAGTGACGACGCTTCTCTCTCTCTGTGTTGTAGTGACGACGCTTCTCTCTCTCTCTGTGTGTAGTGACGCCGCTTCTCTCTCTCTCTGTATAGTGACGCCGCTTCTCTCTCTCTCTCTGTGTATGTAGTGACGCCGCTTCTCTCTCTCTCTCTCTGTATGTAGTGACGCCGCTTCTCTCTCTCTCTCTCTGTATGTAGTGACGCCGCTTCTCTCTCTCTCTGTATATAGTGACGCCGCTTCTCTCTCTCTCTGTGTATATAGTGACGCCGCTTCTCTCTCTCTCTGTGTATATAGTGACGCCGCTTCTCTCTCTCTCTCTGTGTATATAGTGACGCCGCTTCTCTCTCTCTCTGTGTATATAGTGACGCCGCTTCTCTCTCTCTGTGTATAGTGACGCCGCTTCTCTCTCTCTGTGTGTAGTGACGACGCTTCTCTCTCTCTCTGTGTGTAGTGACGCCGCTTCTCTCTCTCTCTCTGTATAGTGACGCCGCTTCTCTCTCTCTCTCTGTGTATGTAGTGACGCCGCTTCTCTCTCTCTCTCTGTATGTAGTGACGCCGCTTCTCTCTCTCTCTCTCTGTATGTAGTGACGCCGCTTCTCTCTCTCTCTGTGTATAGTGACGCCGCTTCTCTCTCTCTCTGTGTATAGTGACGCCGCTTCTCTCTCTCTCTGTGTATAGTGACGCCGCTTCTCTCTCTCTGTATGTAGTGACGCCGCTTCTCTCTCTCTGTATGTAGTGACGCCGCTTCTCTCTCTCTCTCTGTGTATATAGTGACGCCGCTTCTCTCTCTCTCTCTCTCTGTGTATATAGTGACGCCGCTTCTCTCTCTCTCTGTGTATATAGTGACGCCGCTTCTCTCTCTCTCTGGTGTATATAGTGACGCCGCTTCTCTCTCTCTGTGTGTAGTGACGCCGCTTCTCTCTCTCTGTGTGTAGTGACGACGCTTCTCTCTCTCTCTGTGTGTAGTGACGCCGCTTCTCTCTCTCTCTGTATAGTGACGCCGCTTCTCTCTCTCTCTCTGTGTATGTAGTGACGCCGCTTCTCTCTCTCTCTCTCTCTGTATGTAGTGACGCCGCTTCTCTCTCTCTCTCTGTATGTAGTGACGCCGCTTCTCTCTCTCTCTCTGTATATAGTGACGCCGCTTCTCTCTCTCTCTCTGTATATAGTGACGCCGCTTCTCTCTCTCTCTGTGTATATAGTGACGCCGCTTCTCTCTCTCTCTGTGTATATAGTGACGCCGCTTCTCTCTCTCTCTGTGTATATAGTGACGCCGCTTCTCTCTCTCTCTGTGTATATAGTGACGCCGCTTCTCTCTCTCTCTGTGTATATAGTGACGCCGCTTCTCTCTCTCTGTGTATAGTGACGCCGCTTCTCTCTCTCTGTGTGTAGTGACGACGCTTCTCTCTCTCTCTGTGTGTAGTGACGCCGCTTCTCTCTCTCTCTGTATAGTGACGCCGCTTCTCTCTCTCTCTCTGTGTATGTAGTGACGCCGCTTCTCTCTCTCTCTCTGTATGTAGTGACGCCGCTTCTCTCTCTCTCTCTCTGTATGTAGTGACGCCGCTTCTCTCTCTCTCTGTGTATAGTGACGCCGCTTCTCTCTCTCTCTGTGTATAGTGACGCCGCTTCTCTCTCTCTCTGTGTATAGTGACGCCGCTTCTCTCTCTCTCTGTATGTAGTGACGCCGCTTCTCTCTCTCTGTATGTAGTGACGCCGCTTCTCTCTCTCTCTCTGTGTATATAGTGACGCCGCTTCTCTCTCTCTCTCTCTCTGTGTATATAGTGACGCCGCTTCTCTCTCTCTCTGTGTATATAGTGACGCCGCTTCTCTCTCTCTCTGTGTATATAGTGACGCCGCTTCTCTCTCTCTGTGTATAGTGACGCCGCTTCTCTCTCTCTGTGTGTAGTGACGACGCTTCTCTCTCTCTCTGTGTGTAGTGACGCCGCTTCTCTCTCTCTCTGTATAGTGACGCCGCTTCTCTCTCTCTCTCTGTGTATGTAGTGACGCCGCTTCTCTCTCTCTCTCTGTATGTAGTGACGCCGCTTCTCTCTCTCTCTCTCTGTATGTAGTGACGCCGCTTCTCTCTCTCTCTGTGTATAGTGACGCCGCTTCTCTCTCTCTCTGTGTATAGTGACGCCGCTTCTCTCTCTCTCTGTGTATAGTGACGCCGCTTCTCTCTCTCTCTGTGTATAGTGACGCCGCTTCTCTCTCTCTGTATGTAGTGACGCCGCTTCTCTCTCTCTGTATGTAGTGACGCCGCTTCTCTCTCTCTCTCTGTGTATATAGTGACGCCGCTTCTCTCTCTCTCTCTCTCTGTGTATATAGTGACGCCGCTTCTCTCTCTCTCTCTGTATATAGTGACGCCGCTTCTCTCTCTCTGTATATAGTGACGCCGCTTCTCTCTCTCTGTATATAGTGACGCCGCTTCTCTCTCTCTGTATATAGTGACGCCGCTTCTCTCTCTCTCTGTGTATATAGTGACGCCGCTTCTCTCTCTCTCTGTGTATATAGTGACGCCGCTTCTCTCTCTCTCTGTGTATATAGTGACGCCGCTTCTCTCTCTCTGTGTATAGTGACGCCGCTTCTCTCTCTCTCTGTATGTAGTGACGACGCTTCTCTCTCTCTGTGTGTAGTGACGACGCTTCTCTCTCTCTCTGTGTGTAGTGACGCCGCTTCTCTCTCTCTCTGTATAGTGACGCCGCTTCTCTCTCTCTCTCTGTGTATGTAGTGACGCCGCTTCTCTCTCTCTCTCTCTGTATGTAGTGACGCCGCTTCTCTCTCTCTCTCTCTGTATGTAGTGACGCCGCTTCTCTCTCTCTCTGTGTATAGTGACGCCGCTTCTCTCTCTCTCTGTGTATAGTGACGCCGCTTCTCTCTCTCTCTCTGTGTATGTAGTGACGCCGCTTCTCTCTCTCTCTCTGTATGTAGTGACGCCGCTTCTCTCTCTCTCTCTCTGTATGTAGTGACGCCGCTTCTCTCTCTCTCTGTGTATAGTGACGCCGCTTCTCTCTCTCTCTGTGTATAGTGACGCCGCTTCTCTCTCTCTCTGTGTATAGTGACGCCGCTTCTCTCTCTCTCTGTGTATAGTGACGCCGCTTCTCTCTCTCTGTATGTAGTGACGCCGCTTCTCTCTCTCTGTATGTAGTGACGCCGCTTCTCTCTCTCTCTCTGTGTATATAGTGACGCCGCTTCTCTCTCTCTCTCTCTCTGTGTATATAGTGACGCCGCTTCTCTCTCTCTCTCTGTATATAGTGACGCCGCTTCTCTCTCTCTGTATATAGTGACGCCGCTTCTCTCTCTCTGTATATAGTGACGCCGCTTCTCTCTCTCTGTATATAGTGACGCCGCTTCTCTCTCTCTCTGTGTATATAGTGACGCCGCTTCTCTCTCTCTCTGTGTATATAGTGACGCCGCTTCTCTCTCTCTCTGTGTATATAGTGACGCCGCTTCTCTCTCTCTGTGTATAGTGACGCCGCTTCTCTCTCTCTCTGTATGTAGTGACGACGCTTCTCTCTCTCTGTGTGTAGTGACGACGCTTCTCTCTCTCTCTGTGTGTAGTGACGCCGCTTCTCTCTCTCTCTGTATAGTGACGCCGCTTCTCTCTCTCTCTCTGTGTATGTAGTGACGCCGCTTCTCTCTCTCTCTCTCTGTATGTAGTGACGCCGCTTCTCTCTCTCTCTCTCTGTATGTAGTGACGCCGCTTCTCTCTCTCTCTCTCTGTATGTAGTGACGCCGCTTCTCTCTCTCTCTGTATGTAGTGACGCCGCTTCTCTCTCTCTCTGTGTATAGTGACGCCGCTTCTCTCTCTCTCTGTGTATAGTGACGCCGCTTCTCTCTCTCTCTGTGTATAGTGACGCCGCTTCTCTCTCTCTGTATGTAGTGACGCCGCTTCTCTCTCTCTCTGTGTATAGTGACGCCGCTTCTCTCTCTCTCTGTGTATAGTGACGCCGCTTCTCTCTCTCTGTATGTAGTGACGCCGCTTCTCTCTCTCTGTATGTAGTGACGCCGCTTCTCTCTCTCTCTCTGTGTATATAGTGACGCCGCTTCTCTCTCTCTCTCTCTGTGTATATAGTGACGCCGCTTCTCTCTCTCTCTCTGTATATAGTGACGCCGCTTCTCTCTCTCTGTATATAGTGACGCCGCTTCTCTCTCTCTGTATATAGTGACGCCGCTTCTCTCTCTCTGTATATAGTGACGCCGCTTCTCTCTCTCTCTGTGTATATAGTGACGCCGCTTCTCTCTCTCTCTGTGTATATAGTGACGCCGCTTCTCTCTCTCTCTGTGTATATAGTGACGCCGCTTCTCTCTCTCTGTGTATAGTGACGCCGCTTCTCTCTCTCTCTGTATGTAGTGACGACGCTTCTCTCTCTCTGTGTGTAGTGACGACGCTTCTCTCTCTCTCTGTGTGTAGTGACGCCGCTTCTCTCTCTCTCTGTATAGTGACGCCGCTTCTCTCTCTCTCTCTGTGTATGTAGTGACGCCGCTTCTCTCTCTCTCTCTCTGTATGTAGTGACGCCGCTTCTCTCTCTCTCTCTCTGTATGTAGTGACGCCGCTTCTCTCTCTCTCTGTGTATAGTGACGCCGCTTCTCTCTCTCTCTGTGTATAGTGACGCCGCTTCTCTCTCTCTCTGTGTATAGTGACGCCGCTTCTCTCTCTCTGTATGTAGTGACGCCGCTTCTCTCTCTCTGTATGTAGTGACGCCGCTTCTCTCTCTCTCTCTGTGTATATAGTGACGCCGCTTCTCTCTCTCTCTCTCTGTGTATATAGTGACGCCGCTTCTCTCTCTCTGTGTGTAGTGACGCCGCTTCTCTCTCTCTCTGTGTGTAGTGACGACGCTTCTCTCTCTCTGTGTGTAGTGACGCCGCTTCTCTCTCTCTGTGTGTAGTGACGCCGCTTCTCTCTCTCTCTGTGTGTAGTGACGCCGCTTCTCTCTCTCTCTGTGTGTAGTGACGCCGCTTCTCTCTCTCTCTGTGTGTAGTGACGCCGCTTCTCTCTCTCTGTGTGTAGTGACGCCGCTTCTCTCTCTCTGTGTGTAGTGACGCCGCTTCTCTCTCTCTCTCTCTCTCTCTGTGTATATAGTGACGCCGCTTCTCTCTCTGTGTATATAGTAATGCCGCTTCTCTCTCTGTATGTAGTGACGCCGCTTCTCTCTCTCTCTCTCTCTCTCTCTCTCTCTTCTCTCTCTCTCTCTCTCTCTCTTCTCTCTCTCTCTCTCTCTCTCTCTCTCTCTGTATGTAGTGACGCCGCTTCTCTCTCTCTCTCTCTCTCTCTCTCTGTATGTAGTGACGCCGCTTCTCTCTCTCTCTCTCTCTCTCTCTGTATGTAGTGACGCCGCTTCTCTCTCTCTCTCTCTCTTGTATGTAGTGACGCCGCTTCTCTCTCTCTCTGTATGTAGTGACGCCGCTTCTTCTCTCTCTGTGTATGTAGTGATGCCGCTTCTCTCTCTGTATATAGTGACGCCGCCTCTCTCTCTCTCTGTATATAGTGACGCCGCCTCTCTCTCTCTGTATGTAGTGACGACGCTTCTCTCTCTCTGTGTGTAGTGACGCCGCTTCTCTCTCTCTGTGTGTAGTGACGACGCTTCTCTCTCTCTCTGTGTGTAGTGACGACGCTTCTCTCTCTCTCTGTGTGTAGTGACGACGCTTCTCTCTCTCTCTGTATAGTGACGCCGCTTCTCTCTCTCTGTATGTAGTGACGCCGCTTCTCTCTCTCTGTGGTGTAGTGACGCGCTTCTCTCTCTCTCTGTGTGTAGTGACGACGCTTCTCTCTCTCTCTGTGTGTAGTGACGACGCTTCTCTCTCTCTCTGTATAGTGACGCCGCTTCTCTCTCTCTGTATGTAGTGACGCCGCTTCTCTCTCTCTCTCTGTATGTAGTGACGCCGCTTCTCTCTCTCTCTCTCTGTATGTAGTGACGCCGCTTCTCTCTCTCTCTCTCTCTGTGTATAGTGACGCCGCTTCTCTCTCTCTTCTGTGTATAGTGACGCCGCTTCTCTCTCTCTGTATGTAGTGACGCGCTTCTCTCTCTCTGTATGTAGTGACGCCGCTTCTCTCTCTCTGTATGTAGTGACGCCGCTTCTCTCTCTCTGTATGTAGTGACGCCGCTTCTCTCTCTCTGTATGTAGTGACGCCGCTTCTCTCTCTCTGTATGTAGTGACGCCGCTTCTCTCTCTCTGTATGTAGTGACGCCGCTTCTCTCTCTCTCTCTCTCTCTCTGTATGTAGTGACGCCGCTTCTCTCTCTCTCTCTGTATGTAGTGACGCCGCTTCTCTCTCTCTCTCTCTGTATATAGTGACGCCGCTTCTCTCTCTGTGTATATAGTGACGCCGCTTCTCTCTCTGTATATAGTGACGCCGCCTCTCTCTCTCTCTGTATATAGTGACGCCGCCTCTCTCTCTCTGTATATAGTGACGCCGCCTCTCTCTCTCTGTATATAGTGACGCCGCTTCTCTCTCTGTATATAGTGACGCCGCTTCTCTCTCTCTGTATGTAGTGACGCCGCTTCTCTCTCTCTGTATGTAGTGACGCCGCTTCTCTCTCTCTCTCTCTTTGTGTATATAGTGACGCCGCTTCTCTCTCTGTGTATATAGTGATGCCGCTTCTCTCTCTGTATATAGTGACGCCGCCTCTCTCTCTCTCTGTATATAGTGACGCCGCCTCTCTCTCTCTGTATATAGTGACGCCGCCTCTCTCTCTCTGTATATAGTGACGCCGCCTCTCTCTCTCTGTATATAGTGACGCCGCCTCTCTCTCTCTGTGTATAGTGACGCCGCTTCTCTCTCTCTGTATGTAGTGACGCCGCTTCTCTCTCTCTGTATGTAGTGACGCCGCTTCTCTCTCTCTGTATGTAGTGACGCCGCTTCTCTCTCTCTGTATGTAGTGACGCCGCTTCTCTCTCTCTCTCTCTCTGTATGTAGTGACGCCGCTTCTCTCTCTCTCTCTCTCTCTGTATGTAGTGACGCCGCTTCTCTCTCTCTCTCTCTCTCTCTCTCTGTATGTAGTGACGCCGCTTCTCTCTCTGTGTATATAGTGATGCCGCTTCTCTCTCTGTATATAGTGACGCCGCCTCTCTCTCTCTCTGTATATAGTGATGCCGCCTCTCTCTCTCTGTATATAGTGACGCCGCTTCTCTCTCTCTGTATATAGTGACGCCGCTTCTCTCTCTCTCTCTCTCTCTGTATGTAGTGACGCCGCTTCTCTCTCTGTATATAGTGACGCCGCTTCTCTCTCTCTCTCTCTTTATATAGTGACGCCGCTTCTCTCTCTCTCTCTCTCTCTGTATATAGTGACGCCGCTTCTCTCTCTCTCTGTGTATATAGTGACGCCGCTTCTCTCTCTGTGTATATAGTGATGCCGCTTCTCTCTCTGTATGTAGTGACGCCGCTTCTCTCTCTCTCTGTATGTAGTGACGCCGCTTCTCTCTCTCTCTGTATGTAGTGACGCCGCCTCTCTCTCTCTGTATATAGTGACGCCGCCTCTCTCTCTCTGTATATAGTGACGCCGCCTCTCTCTCTCTGTATATAGTGACGCCGCCTCTCTCTCTCTCTGTATATAGTGACGCCGCTTCTCTCTCTGTATATAGTGACGCCGCCTCTCTCTCTGTATATAGTGACGCCGCTTCTCTCTCTCTGTATATAGTGACGCCGCTTCTCTCTCTCTCTCTGTATATAGTGACGCCGCCTCTCTCTCTGTATATAGTGACGCCGCCTCTCTCTCTGTATATAGTGACGCCGCCTCTCTCTCTCTCTCTGTATATAGTGACGCCGCCTCTCTCTCTCTGTATATAGTGACGCCGCTTCTCTCTCTCTCTCTGTATATAGTGACGCCGCTTCTCTCTCTCTCTGTATATAGTGACGCCGCTTCTCTCTCTCTGTATATAGTGACGCCGCTTCTCTCTCTCTCTGTATGTAGTGACGCCGCTTCTCTCTCTCTCTGTATGTAGTGACGCCGCTTCTCTCTCTGTATGTAGTGACGCCGCTTCTCTCTCTCTCTCTCTCTCTCTCTCTCTCTCTCTCTCTCTCTCTCTCTCTCTCTGTATGTAGTGACGCCGCTTCTCTCTCTCTCTGTATGTAGTGACGCCGCTTCTCTCTCTCTCTGTATATAGTGACGCCGCTTCTCTCTCTCTCTCTCTGTGTATAGTGACGCCGCTTCTCTCTCTCTCTCTCTGTGTATAGTGACGCCGCTTCTCTCTCTCTCTCTCTGTGTATAGTGACGCCGCTTCTCTCTCTCTCTGTGTATAGTGACGCCGCTTCTCTCTCTCTCTCTCTGTGTATAGTGACGCCGCTTCTCTCTCTCTCTGTGTATAGTGACGCCGCTTCTCTCTCTCTCTGTGTATAGTGACGCCGCTTCTCTCTCTCTCTGTGTATAGTGACGCCGCTTCTCTCTCTCTCTGTGTATAGTGACGCCGCTTCTCTCTCTCTCTCTCTGTGTATAGTGACGCCGCTTCTCTCTCTCTCTGTATATAGTGACGCCGCTTCTCTCTCTCTCTGTGTATAGTGACGCCGCTTCTCTCTCTCTCTCTCTCTCTATGTAGTGACGCCGCTTCTCTCTCTCTGTATGTAGTGACGCCGCTTCTCTCTCTCTCTCTCTCTCTCTCTCTCTCTGTATGTAGTGACGCCGCTTCTCTCTCTCTGTATGTAGTGACGCCACTTCTCTCTCTCTCTCTCTCTCTCTGTATGTAGTGACGCCGCTTCTCTCTCTCTCTCTCTCTCTCTCTCTCTTGTATGTAGTGACGCCGCTTCTCTCTCTCTGTATGTAGTGACGCCGCTTCTCTCTCTCTCTCTCTCTCTCTCTCTCTCTCTCTGTATGTAGTGACGCCGCTTCTCTCTCTCTGTATGTAGTGACGCCGCTTCTCTCTCTCTCTCTCTCTCTGTATGTAGTGACGCCGCTTCTTTCTCTCTCTCTGTATATAGTGACGCCGCTTCTCTCTCTCTCTCTCTGTATGTAGTGACGCCGCTTCTCTCTCTCTCTCTCTCTCTCTCTCTCTCTCTGTATATAGTGACGCCGCTTCTCTCTCTCTCTCTGTATATAGTGACGCCGCTTCTCTCTCTCTCTCTGTGTATAGTGACGCCGCTTCTCTCTCTCTGTGTATAGTGACGCCGCTTCTCTCTCTCTCTGTATATAGTGACGCCGCTTCTCTCTTTCTCTGTATATAGTGACGCCGCTTCTCTCTTTCTCTGTGTATAGTGACGCCGCTTCTCTCTTTCTCTGTGTATAGTGACGCCGCTTCTCTCTCTGTATATAGTGACGCCGCTTCTCTCTCTGTGTATATAGTGACGCCACTTCTCTCTCTCTCTCTCTGTGTATATAGTGACGCCGCTTCTCTCTCTGTGTATATAGTGACGCCGCTTCTCTGTGTATATAGTGACGCCGCTTCTCTCTCTCTCTCTCTCTCTCTCTGTGTATATAGTGACGCCGCTTCTCTCTCTGTGTATATAGTGACGCCGCTTCTCTCTCTGTGTATATAGTGACGCCGCTTCTCTCTCTGTGTATATAGTGACGCCGCTTCTCTCTTTCTCTGTGTATAGTGACGCCGCTTCTCTCTGTGTATAGTGACGCTTCTTCTCTCTCTGCAGGTGACCTATAAATGGCTCAGTCACACTCTTGGTGTTCACGTCAATCAAGCCAAACAGTGAGTATCGCAGCGCGGTGTGTACAGCAGTAGTCTGCACGCTGAGGTTACTGTGCTGGGACTTGTAGTTCTGCAGTCGCTGCTATACCTGATGTTGTGTCCTTTTGGCCCAGGATCAGCCCCAGGGCACAAGTGACTGTTTCGGCCTCACATTGTGGAGCCCCAGGAGTGACGAGGAGTAGTAAGTCTCCAGGACCTTCTTCTGCTCCCTCCACTCCTGGGCTTGGATCAAAAAATCGCAGCAAAATCTGCGCCAAAAAAAAGAGCTGCATTGCCGCAACGTGAGGCCTCGGCCTAAAGGGGTTCCCGGCTATTTCAGGAGCTGCTCAATAAAAGATCTGGGACCCCAGTGGTTCAGCTGCTTGAGGTGTCAGTGGATCTCCGGAATTCACTTCACTGGTCATATGACTTGACGGCCGCTCTGTCCTGTCAGGTGAATGGGCTGAGCTGCAATACCTGGTACAGCCACTATACAATGTACAGCGCTGTGCTCGACGGTGGAATTTTCATGTCCTCCAGCTAGAAAGCCGACACTGCACGGAATTCAGCAAACTGTTGGCTTTCAAGCGGAAGTCTCGGCGGTCCCAGGACTCTCTGGTCGCTGTGTAGTCCCTGTGGCTTTGCCATTACTTTGTATTTTGTATTACGGCAGCTTGTGCTGTGTCCTGTCACCTCGCTGCCTGTTGAGGGCGCTGTTTCCTGGTCTTCCATCTCTCAGTCCAGTTCTTGCTCTTGCAGGATGCTTTATGATTACGTTACACGTAAGAGGAAGGAGAACCAGAGCGCGCAGGTGCATGTGACCTACCTGGTGAGCGGGATGTGTCTGCAGGACGGACACCCGGTGAGTATCAGGAGATGTCATAGGTATAGGTATACAGTGGGGCAAAAAAGTATTTAGTCAGTCACCAATAGTGCAAGTTCCACCACTTAAAAAGATGAGAGGCGTCTGTAATTTACATCATAGGTAGACCTCAACTATGAGAGACAAAATGAGAAAAGAAATCCAGAAAATCACATTGTCTGATTTTGTAAGAATTTATTTGCAAATTATGGTGGAAAATAAGTATTTGGTCAGTAACAAACAATCCAGATTTCTTGCTCTCACAGACCTGTAAGTTCTTCTTTAAGAGTCTCCTCTTTCCTCCACTCATTACCTGTAGTAATGGCACCTGTTTAAACTTATCAGTATAAAGACACCTGTGCACACCCTCAAACAGTCAGACTCCAAACTCCACTATGGTGAAGACCAAAGAGCTGTCAAAGGACACCAGAAACAAAATTGTAGTCCTGCACCAGGCTGGTAAGACTGAATCTGCAATAGGCAACCAGCTTGGATTGAAGAAATCAACTGTGGGAGCAATAATTAGAAAATGGAAGACATACAAGACCACTGATAATCTACCTCGCTCTGGGGCTCCACACAAAATCTCACCCCGTGGGGTCAAAATGATCACAAGAACGGTGAGCAAAAATCCCAGAACCACGCGGGGGGACCTAGTGAATGAACTGCAGAGAGCTGGGACCAATGTAACAAAGCCTACCATCAGTAACACACTACACCGCCAGGGACTCAGATCCTGCAGTGCCAGACGTGTCCCACTGCTTAAGCCAGTACATGTCCGCGCCCGTCTGAAGTTTGCTAGAGAGCATTTGGATGATCCAGAAGAGTATTGGGAGAATGTCCTATGGTCTGATGAAACCAAACTGGAACTGTTTGGTAGAAACACAACTTTTCGTGTTTGGAGGAAAAAGAATACTGAGTTGCATCCATCAAACACCATACCTACTGTAAAGCATGGGGGTGGAAACATCAGGCTTTGGGGCTGTTTCTCTGCAAAGGGGCCAGGACGACTGATCCGGGTACATAAAAGAATGAATGGGGCCATGTATCGTGAGATTTTAAGTGCAAACCTCCTTCCATCAGCAAGGGCACTGAAGATGAAACGTGGCTGGGTCTTTCAACATGACAATGATCCAAAGCACACCGCCAGGGCAACGAAGGAGTGGCTTTGTAAGAAGCATTTCAAGGTCCTGGAGTGGCCTAGCCAGTCTCCAGATCTCAACCCTATAGAAAACCTTTGGAGCCCCAAAACATCACTGCTCTAGAGGAGATCTGCATGGAGGAATGGGCCAACATACCAGAAACAGTGTGTGCCAACCTTGTGAAGACTTACAGAAAACGTTTGACCTCTGTCATTGCCAACAAAGGAGAGAGAACAAAGTATTGAGATGAAATTTTGTTACTGACCAAATACTTATTTTCCACCATAATTTGCA
Source organism: Leptodactylus fuscus (assembly GCF_031893055.1). Classification (NCBI taxonomy): domain Eukaryota; kingdom Metazoa; phylum Chordata; class Amphibia; order Anura; family Leptodactylidae; genus Leptodactylus; species Leptodactylus fuscus. The sequence continues at coordinate 275,532,002 of NC_134266.1, read as the reverse complement.
AATAAATTCTTACAAAATCAGACAATGTGATTTTCTGGATTTGTTTTCTCATTTTGTCTCTCATAGTTGAGGTCTACCTATGATGTAAATTACAGACGCCTCTCATCTTTTTAAGTGGTGGAACTTGCATTATTGGTGACTGACTAAATACTTTTTTGCCCCACTGTATATGGGCTGCGGGGTCCCCCCACATATATGGGATCGGTGCCCCCTCCTCTCAGGACTGACTGTACATTAGTCGCCGCTCTCTTATACTGTAGGTGACTGAGCATTTGTCCCCTGTATTTTCGCCATGTTTCCTACTATACTCCCTGCTGCTCCTTTCCTTGCCCCCTCCCATAATTTATAGTCTGCAGCTTCCTGTTGCTGCCACTAGAGGGCAATCTGTACTCAGTATTGGCTTTGCATACAGGTTGCCCCCTGGTGGTGGGCACAGGACAGACACTGCAGCAGACGGGCGCTTTCCTGTAACTCCTCATACAATGCCGGATCACTAATCCCTCTGTTGTCATTTCAGTACCACAAGGTGGCAGTAGTGAGGGAAGAGAAGCTGGAAGGTACGGTCACATGTCAAATCTTATATCCCACTACTTCTTTGTCATCCCTGGTTTTTTTTAACCTCTTCATTTCCCCGATTGCAGCTACTAAATCCAAACTGTCGATGGTGGCCAGCGTCCACGTGTACAGCATCCAGAAAGCCACATTAAAGGACAGCGCCCCCCTCTACAGCAACGACTACGACATCACCAAGAACAATCTCCAGAACTGCAACAAGTAGGATAGTCATTGTCCAGAACAGAACCCCCCTCCCCACGTCAGTGCTAAGAAGCTAATTCTGTATTGTCTCCTTATAGATTCAGCGCCATCCAATGTCCGGCAGCCGTACCCAGATCCCCAGAAGAGATCGCTCAGCTCCAGAGGTCTCATCAGAGCGAAGAGCAGCCAATAACTAGCACACCAGCCATCAATGGCCGCACAACACCACCCGCCGCCAAACCTGCACCCCAACAGCCCAAAGGCATCATGGGAATGTTCTCACGTCCAGCGTCCAAATCCCAAGAAGCACAAAAAGACACAAAGGCAGAGGCCAAGGAAGCTGCGGTAAGTAATAACCGATCACATCCTGTATTATACTCCAGAGCTGCGCTCACTATTCTGCTGGTGCAGTCACTGTGTACATACATTACTTATCCTGTATTATACTCCAGAGCTGCGCTCACTATTCTGCTGGTACAGTCACTGTGTACATACATTACATTACTTATCCTGTATTATACGCCAGAGCTGCGCTCACTATTCTGCTGGTGCAGTCACTGTGTACATACATTACATTACTTATTCTGTATTATACTCCAGAGCTGCGCTCACTATTCTGCTGGTACAGTCACTGTGTACATACATTACATTACTTATCCTGTATTATACTCCAGAGCTGCGCTCACTATTCTGCTGGTGCAGTCACTGTGTACATACATTACATTACTTATCCTGTATTATACTCCGGAGCTGCGCTCACTATTCTGCTGGTACAGTCACTGTGTACATACATACATTACTTATCCTGTATTATACTCCAGAGCTGCGCTCACTATTCTGCTGGTACAGTCACTGTGTACATACATTACATTACTTATCCTGTATTATACTCCAGAGCTGCGCTCACTATTCTGCTGGTGCAGTCACTGTGTACATACATTACTTATCCTGTATTATACTCCAGAGCTGCGCTCACTATTCTGCTGGTGCAGTCACTGTGTACATACATTACTTATCCTGTATTATACTCCAGAGCTGCGCTCACTATTCTGCTGGTACAGTCACTGTGTACATACATTACATTACTTATTCTGTATTATACTCCAGAGCTGCGCTCACTATTCTGCTGGTACAGTCACTGTGTACATACATTACATTACTTATCCTGTATTATACTCCAGAGCTGCGCTCACTATTCTGCTGGTGCAGTCACTGTGTACATACATTACATTACTTATCCTGTATTATACTCCGGAGCTGCGCTCACTATTCTGCTGGTACAGTCACTGTACATACATTACATTACTTATCCTGTATTATACTCCAGAGCTGCGCTCACTATTCTGCTGGTGCAGTCACTGTGTACATACATTACTTATCCTGTATTATACTCCAGAGCTGCGCTCACTATTCTGCTGGTGCAGTCACTGTCTACATACATTACATTACTTATCCTGTATTATACTCCAGAGCTGCGCTCACTATTCTGCTGGTGCAGTCACTGTGTACATACATTACATTACTTATCCTGTATTATACTCCAGAGCTGCGCTCACTATTCTGCTGGTACAGTCACTGTGTACATACATTACATTACTTATCCTGTATTATACTCCAGAGCTGCGCTCACTATTCTGCTGGTGCAGTCACTGTGTACATACATTACATTACTTATCCTGTATTATACTCCAGAGCTGCGCTCACTATTCTGCTGGTGCAGTCACTGTATACATACATTACATTACTTATCCTGTATTATACTGCAGAGCTGCGCTCACTATTCTGCTGGTACAGTCACTGTGTACATACATTACATTACTTATCCTGTATTATACTCCAGAGCTGCGCTCACTATTCTGCTGGTACAGTCACTGTGTACATACATTACATTACTTATCCTGTATTATATCCCAGAGCTGCGCTCACTATTCTGCTGGTGCAGTCACTGTGTACATACATTACATTACTTATCCTGTATTATACTCCAGAGCTGCGCTCACTATTCTGCTGGTACAGTCACTGTGTACATACATTACATTACTTATCCTGTATTATACTCCAGAGCTGCGCTCACTATTCTGCTGGTGCAGTCACTGTGTACATACATTACATTACTTATCCTGTATTATACTCCAGAGCTGCGCTCACTATTCTGCTGGTGCAGTCACTGTGTACATACATTACATTACTTATCCTGTATTATACTCCAGAGCTGCGCTCACTATTCTGCTGGTACAGTCACTGTGTACATACATTACATTACTTATCCTGTATTATACTCCAGAGCTGCGCTCACTATTCTGCTGGTACAGTCACTGTGTACATACATTACATTACTTATCCTGTATTATACCCCAGAGCTGCGCTCACTATTCTGCTGGTACAGTCACTGTGTACATACATTACATTACTTATCCTGTATTATACTCCAGAGCTGCGCTCACTATTCTGCTGGTACAGTCACTGTGTACATACATTACATTACTTATCCTGTATTATACTCCAGAGCTGCGCTCACTATTCTGCTGGTGCAGTCACTGTGTACATACATTACATTACTTATCCTGTATTATACTCCAGAGCTGCGCTCACTATTCTGCTGGTACAGTCACTGTGTACATACATTACATTACTTATCCTGTATTATACTCCAGAGCTGCGCTCACTATTCTGCTGGTACAGTCGCTGTGTACATACATTACATTACTTATCCTGTATTATACTCCAGAGCTGCGCTCACTATTCTGCTGGTACAGTCGCTGTGTACATACATTACATTACTTATCCTGTAGCATTGCCGCTCTGGGTGTGACTAGAGTATATATTTGGGTATACGTCCTCTCTCTCACTCCTGGTTCTCTTTCTTCAGGTTCCTGAGACCAGCAGCAAACAATCGGCTAAATCCAGCGCCATGAATAATTTCTTTGGGAAGGCCGCTCTCAGTGAGTGATGTTCTGCGGCCTGGGTTGATGTTCTGTGGCTGTGGGAGGGTTTGTGGTTTCATTTTAGGGAAACGATGAACTTTTAGAGTAAGTAGGAAGAGAATCCTCCGCCCTCCCTCAGTGTATACAGTAGTATACAGTTAGTGTGCGGTGACATATGGCGGCCATGTCTCGGGTCTCCCGGGGTCGGTGCCACTACTGCAGTCTGTCATGTATTACCTATAGGCTATAACCGCTGGCCGGACACTTTATAGACGGTAAAGTTTCTTCTTCCCCTTCAGACGCGACTCTCTGTCTCTACCAAGTCTACTACATGTGTCCTAGGACTGCTGGGACTTGTGGTGCGACGTCACATTTAATCCTTGGCTTGTGTTTTGGGGTTTCCTCCTTTTTCCTCTGGTTTTTCTTGTCCCTGACGCTGTAATTTCTCTTCTCAGATAAAGTGAAGGAGTCGACGAGCGCAAAAGAAGCGCTGAAAGAGGAGACGGCGCTGCAGACTCAGGCCTCTCCCCCACAAGTCAAAGAAAAAGAAAGTGAACCCCCCAAGGCCGCCGCTGCAAACAAGAAAAGGTAGCGGCCATGTTCTTGTTCCTCACAAGGGTTTGGGGTCATGAACTTCTTCTCCACTAGGCACAAGAATGGGGGTCCTGTGGGCCCCGTATGAATGGGTTTGGTTGCACCGTGCACTGACACTATGGGCCCGATGGCGCCATCTCTCTTGTATGAACGGAGCGACAAGTTGCGTGCAAAACGATTTTGGTCCATTCATCGCTATCGGTGTGCCAAAGACGTCAGAGCCCCCACTAGATCAGGCAATCCCATCAAGGTGAATGGAGCGTATATAGTAGGTGCAGCGGTCACAGGGGGGCGCTATAGACTCCATCTATGTTGCACTGGATCTACTAGAAGACCTGGATCAGCTCCGCCGTTCAGTTTAGCAGACTGCGTTCCCTCTGGGCTTGTTTGGTGCAATGGTCCAGCCATCTTTTTTTTTTTTTTTTTTTTATAAATTCGGCCATAGAATTGGAGCTATGGGAAGAATGTGCAAATCTGTCTTCCATGATGTAATTAGGAAGTCGGGTCCTCAGTGTTGCAAACCACCTGACTTCCTAATTACATCATGGAAGACAGATTTGCATATTCTTCCCATGGTCCCTTGCAAAGTGGAGTGCTAAAGGCTTAACAAGTCTGCACACACCTATATGGTGGTCTCTCCCTAAGGAGTGACGATACCCCCCTTAGATTTGGAGCTGTATGAGCCGTCACCGACCAGTATGTGCGAATAGACATATACTAAGTGCAGGGAAACTTCTAGATTGAGGGTCAGGATCTGAGGAAGGATGGAATCGGAGAAGACGTGTTGGTATCAGGTCATGTGATAAGCCGCGCATAGAGAGGTCATGTCAGGCCGTGTTGGAAGTTGCTGTAGTTGGGTTAATATCCGGGGTAGAGCATTCGAGAGGACCGGTGCAGCTCAAGAAAAGTCTTGGAGATGGGAGTGAGCTCTTCGGATAACGGAGGACACAAGTCTAAGGTTATTGCATGTACGAAACCCATAATGTCCAGTGCTGAAGTGGTTAAAGGGGATGGGTGAGGCCTCTGTACTCGGAGGTATACTGGTGTAGTCTGCAGGTTTTTTGCAGATGAGGGTTTGCCCCAGATGTGGTGCGGACCTTAAAGTTCATCAGGTGTCCCTGAAACTACAACTCCCATCATGCACCTGCAGCGGCGGAGTACGCACTTGACTTCACTTGAGCACTTTTCCTGTTTTCTCAGCAAGTCGCGGCGGGCCAACATGTCTGACAGCGAGGAGGAGCCGGACAAGCTGGTGAAGAAGAGGAGGAGGATCAAGAAGCCGCAGCCTGACAGCAGCGATGACGAGGACGGTAAGCGTTCACGTAGGGCGGTCGTGTTTATCGTGCTCTATGCAACTTCCCGCTGCGCCATCTGCCAAAACATCGCCATCCATCCCGTCAAGGACTAAGTGGCTGTGCCCACGTCAGCGCCCCCCGCTGGCTTGTGTCGCCTGCTAGTAAAGTCTTCCCGCCGCCTCCGCCTTTGATGTCTGTTTGCTTTCTTCGCTGTCCCGCTGTGCGAGGAGATTTAGTCGCAGGCGGCATCCAGAGCCGGGTTAACGAGAGCTGGCGGCGGCCGCTGTGCCCAGGGGTGACGTGTGCAGGTATACAGGGGCAGCGCCGCCTCCGGGCCCCCAGCCTCAATCTGCCCTGCGTCAGCCATTGCTCATCTCTGCTCCTGTCCCCTTCACACCATTTGGTCTTTTATCTCGGTGTCGCTTTTTACTAAACTGGAAAAGGTCACTGCGCCGGCGCCTGTCACATGGCGTTAGCCCCGAGACGGGGGCAGAGCTGCGAGCGTTTACATGGAGGGGGGGCTTAAAGGGGGACTGCACATTCTGCTCTCTTTAGTACAGGCAGGGGGGGGGGTTCCTGATTGGTGTTGGGTTGCAGTGACGGCCGCCTTTGCACTAATTTTGGGGGTCCCTGTCGTAATGATTGGTTTGGGGGGGGAGGGACGGCCCTACTGTAATATTGTGGTTTCTTCCTATAGCTGGCCCGGTGCCCCAAGAGGTGAAGACCCCTCCCCCTCCTCCTCCAGAGCCTGTTGTGAAGATGGAGACAGAACCTGAACCACAGGTGAGATGATCTGTTTACTCCAAACACCTCCAGAGCTGCAATCCTAATTCTCCTGTTAGGTTTGATATAGGACACAGACTACAGCGCCCCCTTCTGGATCCCCTCTCCCATCTTCCATTTCTTCTCCTATGCGTTGTACTTCCGCCATATCTGATCACATGACCTCTTCTCACTAGACGCAGTCCGGCGAAAAGAGGCGGAAACGTAAACGCGTCCTGAAATCTAAGACGTTCCTGGACGAGGAAGGCTGCATGGGTAAGACGGGGGTTCGAAGGAGGGGGTCACGAGACATCTTAATCCAGAGAATGGCAGTGGGACTACAAGTGCCAGCATGGACTGGCTGAGCATTCTGGGACATGTAGTTCCACAGCCGCCAGTACGTTTTTCCGCTCGCTGTGGGACGGGTTTTCTTAAGATTATTCCCATTTACTTGGAGCTGAGGGTTTGTTACATTCACATCTAGTGTAGACTGATACATTGTAACAAACCCTCAGCAGTGATCTTGAAATGCATTACTAGCCCAGTGGGGGGATACATGGGGCACGTGTTGGTCATGTGACCTGTGATACCGTCCTGACCTCTCCCCGTTTTATCCAGTGACTGAGAAGGTGTACGAAAGCGAGTCCTGCACGGACAGCGGCGAGGAGTTCACCACGTCCAAACCGTCAGCAAAACCGTCCACCGCCAGCAAACCCGAGACAAAGGCGGAGACCAAGACGGCGAAGAAGACGGCCGCCGCCAGCAAGGGGACCAAGCAGGCGTCCATCATGGGGTTCTTCCAGAAGAAGTGACCGTGACCCCTTGGCATGGTGCGCCAGTCAGAGACTAGTCCGAGCCGCTGCCGATCCCCAGGAGGTGTCGCCATCGAGATCTGTATTGATCACCGACACATCAGTTGTACATATAGCAGGTGCTAGAATGGGTTAAAGTAGGTTCTCCCTGGCCTGGGGTCTATCCAGTAGGGGGCGCTGCTTTGATTCTGGCCTCTGCACCCCTTCCTGTGACTGTAGGCACCGCCCTCTGCGTCCACGTCCTGCGGCGCAGAGTGTGTTAGTTGTGACGGGCTGGCAGGGGTAGCGCCCAATTATGATGTACAGAGCAGCGGCGCCCCCTACTGGAGCCTCGGAGAAGCAGCTTATAACCAGTCCATTCTAGCATCCACCCTATATAGGCCAATGTGAGTCGCCCTCTACAGGAAAGCTGGGTGACGCACTATAAAGGCCTCCATATTGTCTGTCATCCAGCTTTCTAGGCCTCCTGACTGGCAGACCTCCTGTATCATTGTGGACACTATGGGAAGCTGGGTGCCCGCCCTCACGGGAGGTGTAATGGTGTCCTGCGGGTGAGCACCCAGCTTTCCCAGGACAGAGATCGGCTCCTGTGATGTCATATTGTAAATCTTCTAGTTTTTTTATATTCTGATGTTTCGGCCAGTGCATGTTGTGCTGGGTTTTATAACGTTGTAGGAGAGGGGGCGCTGACGAGATCGCCCCGGTGTGTGGCCGCCTCTGCCTGTCGGTGACAGTCGCCCCGTTACACGGCGGTTGTCGCTTGTTTCGCCTTCTATGTGGCGTCCATTAAAGTTACAGTTCAAGGTGATGAGTGACTTCTGTATATTATATACCTGTATACACCACTGAGGGTCCCCGCTCCTTCTGTACAAGTCTGGTACTTTCCTCCTGAAATACTCTGTGCTGCTGTGGAGTCTGCTCCGATCAGTGGGCTGTATGGTACAGGTAGTGGTCGTCTCGGGGTTACAGGGGGCTGCTATTCTCTCTAGTATATTGGGGTTCACAGCGGAGCTCTCACTATCCAGACGTGATATGGGGGCCATATTTTCGTATATCTTGTGGTGTTTGTCCTACCTTCCACCAGGGGGCAGTAGAGGCGCACTTCTCAGTCCACAGATCTGTATCTGCGCCGTCCTGTGAGGTGACAGGAGCTGAGAGTGACCATATAGTGCCGACTATAGGGAACGCTCAAGTTAAAGGGGTTGTCTGGATCTTATGACCTGTCCTTAGGATAAGCCCTCGGTATGTGATTGGTTGGGTCTGACGTCCGGGACCCCCACAGATCAGCTCTTTGAGGCCTCCAGGGGAGCCTGCTGCCTCTTCAACATCTCAAGCACAGCGCCATCTATTGTATTGTGGCTGTGCTGGGTATTGCAGCTCAGTACCATTCACTCGAATGGGAACTGAGTTACGATCAGGCCACGTAACTGATAAACCTGATGTCACGTGGCTGGGATTTTTCGGCGTTCCACTTGTGGCACGATTAACCCTTACTTTCCCTTCTACACAGGACAGACGGGCACGAGCTGGAGAAAAGGGTTAACCTACAAGAAGTGGAGGAGAGCTAGATTTTATCTTATTATATATATAAAGAGATGGAAACCTACAAGGCGGCCGGTGCGTTATCTTATCTCCCGTCGGTCCACGCTGACCCAGCTGCTCTAATCCTCTGTTCTCTCTCGGTACGGCCTGTGCTCCACTAATACCATATCGGCCCGTGCCCTGGTATCCTTGGCACTGCCCCTGTAGTGATGGGTAACCAGGTCATTGGAGGGGGCTGGTGTGGAGATTAACCCTTTCCCCACGTCGTGCTATTAGGCAGCGGGGGCTCAGGACATTGTGTGGGATATCAAATGGTTCCAGTACAATATGTCCCATAGAAAACAAGCCCTCGTCTGCCTATAGGGACACTCAGGTATAGGAAGGCCGGGAGGGAAAACACGGAAGATTGGGATTCGGAGGATTGGACTTTACCATAAACCCCCACATATCCCCCAGATGCGGTATAAAGGCCCCCTCAGTGCCCCCACATGTAGTATAATGGCCCTCCTCAGTGCCCCCACATGTAGTATAATGGCCCCCCCTCAGTGCCCCCACATGTAGTATAATGACCCCCTCAGTGCCCCCACATGTAGTATAATGACCCCCTCAGTGCCCCCACGTGTAGTATAATGGCCCTCCTCAGTGCCCCCACGTGTAGTATAATGGCCCTCCCTCAGTGCCCCCACGTGTAGTATAATGGCCCTCCCTCAGTGCCCCCACGTGTAGTATAATGGCCCTCCTCAGTCCCCCCACGTGTAGTATAATGGCCCTCCTCAGTGCCCCCACGTGTAGTATAATGGCCCCCTCAGTGCCCCCACATGTAGTATAATGGCCCCCTCAGTGCCCCCACGTGTAGTATAATGGCCCCCTCAGTGCCCTCACGTGTAGTATAATGGCCCCTCCTCAGTGCCCCCACATGTAGTATAATGGCCCCCTCAGTCCCCCCACGTGTAGTATAATGGCCCTCCTCAGTGCCCCCACGTGTAGTATAATGGCCCCCCCCTCAGTGCCCCCACATGTAGTATAATGGCCCCCCCCTCAGTGCCCCCACATGTAGTATAATGGCCCCCTCAGTGCCCCCACGTGTAGTATAATGGCCCTCCTCAGTGCCCCCACGTGTAGTATAATGGCCCTCCTCAGTGCCCCCACATGTAGTATAATGGCCCTCCTCAGTGCACCCACATGTAGTATAATGGCCCCCCCCTCAGTGCCCCCACGTGTAGTATAATGGCCCCCTCAGTGCCCTCACATGTAGTATAATGGCCCCCCCTCAGTGCCCCCACATGTAGTATAATGGCCCCCCCCCTCAGTGCCCCCACGTGTAGTATAATGGCCCCCTCAGTGCCCTCACATGTAGTATAATGGCCCCCCCTCAGTCCCCCCACATGTAGTATAATGGCCCTCCTCAGTGCCCCCACATGTAGTATAATGGCCCCCTCAGTGCCCCTCTTATATAATGGCACCACTAGTGCCCTACATGTAAAGTAAGAACCCTCACAGTGTCATATCGCCCCCTATATAGATTAAAGGGATCCTATCATTCAAACACTTTTTTTTTCCTGAGTAACACGTCGGAATAGCCTTACGAAAGCCTATTCTTCTCCTACCTTTCATTGTCTTCTCCACGCTGCCGTTTGCTTGATCCTGGGTCTTCTCAGTATGCAAATGAGTTCTCTCACAGCACTGGGGGCGGGCCCAATGCTGCTAGAGACATCTCTCCAGCACCGCCTCCATCTTCCCGGCACACGGGGGGTCAAAATTAAACGTGTGCACAAGTCGGCTCTGCCAGCGGGCCTTGGACAGAGCTGACTTCACATGCGGGCAGCCATAGAACCACAGGAGCATACTGTGCATGCTCACATAAGCGGCCACAAAAAAAATGGCCGCCCACATGTGAAGTTGTCTGCCCGAGGCCCGCTGGCAGAGCCGACTTGCGCATGCGTTTAATTTTGACCCACCGCGTGCCGGAAGAAGAAGGTGAAGAGGCCGATGCTGACGAAGATGGAGGTGTCGCTGGAGAGTTCTCTCGCAGCATTGAGGCCCGCCCCCAGTGCTGCGAGAGAACTCCTTTGCATACCGAGAAAAACCAGGATTGCAGGCGAATGGCGGCACGGAAAAGACAACATAAGGTAGGAGAAGAATAGTCTTTCTTAATTTTCAGCTGAACCTGAAACTTCGGAGGGTTTGTCACCCACAAACTACAGTTCTACTCTTCAGAGTGTAATTATCAGGGGCCATAATGAGGTCATGTTACTTACCTGTCCTGGGCTCCGGCACTGCTCCTCCAGTGATGTCAGGTAGTCACATAGTATAGGTGTCCTTATACTGCGTGACCACCTGATGTCATCTGTGTAAGCCGGAGGACACGGATCTTTCCCCTGTTTCCAAGATGCCACTTGATCCTGGTGGTCTTGTTCTGGTCAGCAATGCAATGGTCGACTCTTCCTGAAGAGCACCGAGCCTGCCTGCCAAGGAACCCAGGAACGGTGATGAAAGAGGAGTGTGACTTTGTGTCCGCACCTCTCACGAGACCAGTGAATAACAAAAGGGCTTATGGTTGAGACTGGTTTTGGGACTATTCGAAGGTTCACCTACCAGTTTTGTTTTCCATCTTGCAAGGTTTGCCCTTTTACAGTTACTACATTTTTGGCTCCTGAACGTCTTTTCTGGTGTTGACCTAGAACACATCTCTGTACTGTGACCAGATTCCCGCCCCATACATTGTGACCACATTGCTATTCCTAGATGATGCTCATGACTCTCAATGTGGCTCCTGGAAGCCTCTTCTGATATCTCCTGGCCTGCTCCCAGATGCCGTTCCTAGTATTTCCTGGTTCCAGCATTGACTGACGTGTTGCTGACATCTTCTGGTTCTAATCTGGTCTACCCTGGTTCTATCAGAGGTCTGTTCTTGGTCCTCTGCCAGTTTCCCTAATTAAATGTCCTGGCCCATTTTTAATGTCCATGCTACTCTTCCAGCTCCTGATCTCTTTCTGATGGTCAAACTTCTGGTTCTACTTTCAGATCCCTTTCTGATTTCCATGCTCCTAGTTTCAGTTCCGAGTCCCTTTATCATGTCCATGCTCCTGGTTCCAGTTCCCGGTTACTTTCCCACGTCCACACTCTGGTTCCACTTTCTGGTTCCTTTTCCACATAAATGCTCTTGGTCACTTTCTCATGTCCATTTTCCTGGTTCTAGTTCCCAGTCCCTTTCTCACGTCCATGCTCCTGGTTCTATTCTCCGTCCCTTTTCTCACGTCCATGCTCCTGGTTCTATTCTCCGTCCCTTTTCTCACGTCCATGTTCCTGGTTCTATTCTCCGTCCCTTTTCTCACGTCCATGCTCCTGGTTCTATTCTCCGTCCCTTTTCTCACGTCCATGCTCCTGGTTCTATTCTCCGTCCCTTTTCTCACGTCCATGCTCCTGGTTCTATTCTCCGTCCCCTTTCTCACGTCCATGCTCCTGGTTCTATTCTCCGTCCCCTTTCTCACGTCCATTCTCCTGGTTCCAGTTCCCATTCCCTTTCTCACGTCCATGCTCCCAGTCCCTTTCTGATGTCCACGCTCCTGATTCCACTTTCTGGTTCCTTTTCCTCATACATGCTCTTGGTCCCTTTCTCAGGTCTATTTTCCTGGTTCTAGTTCCCAGTCCCTTTCTCAAGTCCATGCTCCTGGTTCTATTCTCCGTCCCCTTTCTCACGTCCATGCTCCCAGTCCCTTTCTGATGTCCATGCTCCTGGTTCTACTCTCCGTCCCCTTTCTCACGTCCATGCTCCTGGTTCCAGTTTCTGGATATATATTAGAAATGAAGTAATATTTAACCATGAGGGGCCCAAAGAACCTTAGAAAGATCCCAAAAATATAAATGGGAAGTAAGATCCCCGAGCCTCAATCCTTCTTTCATCTCCCCAGCCATAGAGCTTGGGAAGGTCTCCTATGAAGTGGTTAATTCCTCCATGGCCTTCTTGATGACTCAACAGTTGGAAAATAATGTAACCCAAGAAATAGAATGAATATTGTCTCGGAACATTCCCAGTGTGGTTATATTTTTTCCCGTGGCGCCGTGTCATCCTTCCTCCAGAAATGGCACAGTAAATACCGATCTTCTGCTGCAAGGTGAGCGGGGAATTGAGAAGATTACTGCTTCTTAGAACAGGAGATGACCCAGCATGTGGTTGTCAAGGCTTTACGAGACATCTTCCTTTTAAAATTTTGTTTCCATATTTTTTTTTTTTTTTTGCCAACCCTACAAGTTCCTACTTGGACGTATAGTAAAATGACTTTACGAGAATCTTCCTCGATGACCTGTCCAGATACATTTATCTGATCGTCTTTAACAATCTATGAAATACGATATTTCGAGAACCGTGACGTAAGGCGAAGATGATAAAATTCTTAATCTACGGGAAGTCTTTGCTGATCAAGACGGGACATCAACTCCATGGCGAGATAATTTATGGGCTGGAATGATGAGTACACGGCTCTCGGTTCCTGTAACATGGCGCCTATAGGGGTTTTTTCTGGTGTATAGAACGATACCGAGATGAGTGGAGAAACTTCTGAATTCCTTGGAGGAGACCAAAGGATCTTTGATGTCAAGACGCGGCCATCCAAGTACTGACCAGAGATGTCCAGGCTGTGGGTGTAAGATAGGAGGAGGTCCGTAGTATCGGGGCCACGTCATGAGATTGGAGAAGATGAAAGAGACGGTTGACATGAAGTGGTTAATGGTCTTGAGAAGTCTGAAGGCCCAGATGGAAGAAACATTGTCCACAAGGTCTAAGTCTTCAGTCTAACGTTAACTCATTGGCACTTAAAGGCCTCCTAATCCTGTACAATCCCCTTAAATTTTTTTTTTATTTTTCTGCTACATGAAATACTTGGCCCTAAAAAATTTTAGTTGAGAATTTTACGATGGAATTATTTGTCCAGGGTATAGCAGTGTTACCTTGTCCACTGTGTGATGGCATCATAGGAGTTATTGGGGTACAGCATGGCGGTATTATTTATACTCCTGTATAACATAGTTGGGTGGTGTATGACGGTGCTTTTTATACTCCCGTATAATATAGTTAGTTGGGTGGTGTATGACGGTGGTTTTTATACTCCCGTATAGTATAGTTAGTTGGGTGGTGTATTACGGTGGATTTTATACTCCCGTATAGTATAGTTAGTTGGGTGGTGTATGACGGTGCTTTTTATACTCCCGTATAATATAGTTAGTTGGGTGGTGTATGACGGTGCTTTTTATACTCCTGTATAGTTATTGGGGGTGTTTATGGGTGTTTAGTTTTATTTTTACTCTATATCCCAGTTATTTGGGTACTGTAGGGCAGTATGGTTTGCATAAAGCAGTTATTTGGGCACTATATGGCAGTATTTTTGTACTCTGACACTGTACAGTGTTCATTGTATAACATTAATCCTATCCTACTAATATTATAAATGATGTGAAAGTTTGGATGTTTGTTACTCAATCACGCACAAACAGCTGAACGGATTTGGATGAAATTTGCCACATAGTTTGTAACCTCACTAACACATCGGCTACTTTTTATCTCGGTGAATGACATGGCTTCACGACTGTTATGAATTTATGTTCACATCCTGTATTACACTGCAGGAGACTTCAGCTATTTGCACTTTGCTCATAGCCTGCTCTGTTATCTCTCAATGTAAACACACAGATAATACTGAGGCCATTGTGTACAAGGATTTGCATATTATCTGATCTGCATAAGTCTTCTGTGTCCTATTGAGCCAGAAGGAGGAGGGAAGACACAAATGCAGAAACTGAGCGTCAGACTGTGGAGGCAGTGTGTTCGGACACTGATGTGGGAAAACACTTTTGATACAAATTTCCAGTTTACCCATTTCAAACATGCTGGGGAAATGAAAAATTGAAATTCTCGCAAAATTCCAAAAAAAAAAACCCCTCAGAGCTATGAAGGTAGCCAGAAGTCACAGAGTTCTTAAGCGGAGCTGAGGAGGATTCAGCAAGCACAAGTTCAGCAGCAGGACAGCTTGAGCCGGAGCAGGCGGCTCAGTGACGCCAACAACACACTCATCATATGCCGTCCCAGCGAGCAACTCAGATGCCAGAACAATCACAGGCACAGCGCGAGGAATTAGTTCAGCGCCAAAACCCTGGAGCAGGAGCATCATCAACATCAACAACATGCTCATTATATGGCGTCCCAGCGAGCTGCTGAGATGCCGAAACAAGCTCTGGCACGGTGCGAGGAACAAGTTCAGTGGCAGGACAGCTTGAGAACTGCCGAAATGCCGGAGCAGGCAAACTATCGACAGCAGTAATTTGCTGAATATAGGCGGATCATCGACTCCAACAACACGCAGACAAAGTCTAGGGCAGAGACTAGTAGGGAAATATGTGGTGGTATTATTTAGACTTTACATAACCCTGTTATTTGGGTACTACATGGGGGAATTCTTTTGTACCCTTTTATAACACTTATTTGGGCAATGTGTGATGGTATTATTCACATTTGATACAAGCCAGTTATTTGGGCACAGAATGATGGTTTTATTTGTGCTCTATATAACCCAGTCATTTGGACACAATATGGCAGTATTATTTGTACTCTATACAGTCCTATGAAAAAGTTTGGGCACCCCTATTAATCTTAATCATTTTTAGTTCTAAATATTTTGGTGTTTGCAGCAGCCATTTCAGTTTGATATATCTAATAACTGATGGACACAGTAATATTTCAGGATTGAAATGAGGTTTATTGTACTAACAGAAAATGTGCAATATGCATTAAACCAAAATTTGACCGGTGCAAAAGTATGGGCACCTCAACAGAAAAGTGACATTAATATTTAGTAGATCCTCCTTTTGCAAAGATAACAGCCTCTAGTCGCTTCCTGTAGCTTTTAATCAGTTCCTGGATCCTGGATGAAGGTATTTTGGACAAACAATTCAAGTTCAGTTAAGTTAGATGGTGGCCGAGCATGGACAGCCCGCTTCAAATCATCCCACAGATGTTCAATGATATTCAGGTCTGGGGACTGGGATGGCCATTCCAGAACATTGTAATTGTTCCTCTGCATGAATGCCTGAGGATTTGGAGCGGTGTTTTGGATCATTGTCTTGCTGAAATATCCATCCCCGGCGTAACTTCAACTTCGTCACTGATTCTTGAACATTATTCTCAAGAATCTGCTGATACTGAGTGGAATCCATGCGACTCTCAACTTTAACAAGATTCCCGATGCCGGCATTGGCCACACAGCCCCAAAGCATGATGGAACCTCCACCAAATTTTACAGTGGGTAGCATGTGTTTTTCTTGGAATGCTGTTTCTTTTTGGACGCCATGCATAACGCCTTTTTTTTATAACCAAACAACTCAATCTTTGTTTCCAAAATTAAGTTGGCTTCTCCAAATGTGCTTTTTCATACCTCAGGCAACTCTATTTGTGGCGTACGTGCAGAAACGGCTTCTCTCTCATCACTCTCCCATACAGCTTCTCCTTGTGCAAAGTGCGCTGTATAGTTGACCGATGCACAGTGACACCATCTGCAGCAAGATGATGCTGCAGCTCTTTGGAGGTGTCTGTGGATTGTCCTTGACTGTTCTCACCATTCTTCTTCTCTGCCTTTCTGATATTTTTCTTGGCCTGCCACTTCTGGGCTTAACAAGAACTGTCCCTGTGGTCTTCCATTTCCTTACTATGTTCCTCACAGTGGAAACTGACAGGTTAAATCTCTGAGACAACGTTTTGTATCCTTCCGCTGAACAACTATGTTGAACAATATTTGTTTTCAGATCATTTGAGAGCGGGCTGTCCATGCTCGGCGACCATCAAACTTAACTGAACTTGAATTGTTTTGTAGAAAGAAATGGTCCAAAATCCCTTCATCCAGGATCCAGGAACTGATTAAAAGCTACAGGAAGTGACTAGAGGCTGTTATCTTTGCAAAAGGAGGATCTACTAAATATTAATGTCACTTTTCTGTTGAGGTGCCCATACTTTTGCACCGGTCAAATTTTGGTTTAATGCATATTGCGCATTTTCTGTTAGTACAATAAACCTCATTTCAATCCTGAAATATTACTGTGTCCATCAGTTATTAGATATATCAAACTGAAATGGCTGCTGCAAACACCAAAATATTTAGAACAAAAAATGATTAAGATTAATAGGGGTGCCCAAACTTTTTCATAGGACTGTATATCCCAGTCATCTGGACACTATATAGCAGTATTGTTTGTACTCTATATAACAAAGTTTTAAAATAGAACCCGCATAACCATTTAGTTACCATTTTAATGATTATTATACAGTTTTATTTCTAATCTCTAGAGCATAAGGGTGAGTGAAATATAACAATCTTAATGCCACATACAGATTATATCTACCAATACTTTGGTAAACATATTTGATTGAGAATTTTAGCCAATAACAGGTGTATCCCCCCCCCCCCCCCCATAGTCACTTGGTTCAAGCCATAGCTTTATATTACTTTATATTATTACAACACCCACTTTGTACCACAATATACTCCAAATAACCACATGGTCAGTTCTATGAAATCCGACAGCACGTCACAGATAACACATGGTGACAACATTGCACATGTCCTGCTGGTACGTACGAGGGTGAGGACGAGGCCGGATTGTTCATCATCCAGTGATTAATAGTCATCTGGGAACGGAGCGGAAGAATTCTGAGTGATGAAATATGAGAGAGTCCAAATTTACAAAAACTATTAATAATACTGATACTATGTAACCTGACAAAGAGCCGTAACATAGTAACAATAAAGAACCGGGATCATTGGCGCTAAACCTATCTGCCAAAGTGATGTAAGACTACAACTCCCAGCATACCCTGACCGAGAAGATTGTATAGGAGACAATATATATATATAGATGCAGTATTATAGTAGTTATATTCTTGTACATAGGAGCAGTATTATAGTAGTTATATTCTTGTACATAGGAGTAGTATTATAGTAGTTATATTCTTGTACATAGGAGTAGTATTATAGTAGTTATATTCTTGTACATAGGAGCAGTATTATAGTAGTTATATTCTTGTACATAGGAGCAGTATTATAGTAGTTATATTCTTGTACATAGGAGCAGTATTATAGTAGTTATATTCTTGTACATAGGAGCAGTATTATAGTAGTTATATTCCTGTACATAGGAGCAGTATTATAGTAGTTATATTCTTGTACATAGGAGTAGTATTATAGTAGTTATATTCCTGTACATAGGAGCAGTATTATAGTAGTTATATTCTTGTACATAGGAGTAGTATTATAGTAGTTATATTCTTGTACATAGGAGGTAGTATTATAGTAGTTATATTCTTGTACATAGGAGTAGTATTATAGTAGTTATATTCTTGTACATAGGAGGTAATATTATAGTAGTTATATTCTTGTACATAGGAGTGGTATTATAGTAGTTATATTCCTGTACATAGGAGTGGTATTATAGTAGTTATATTCTTGTACATAGGGGCAGTATTATAGTAGTTATATTCTTGTACATAGGAGCAGTATTATAGTAGTTATATTCTTGTACATAGGAGTAGTATTATAGTAGTTATATTCCTGTATATAGGAGCAGTATTATAGTAGTTATATTCTTGTACATAGGAGTAGTATTATAGTAGTTATATTCTTGTACATAGGAGCGGTATTATAGTAGTTATATTCTTGTACATAGGGGTGGTATTATAGTAGTTATATTCTTGTACATAGGAGGTAGTATTATAGTAGTTATATTCTTGTACATAGGAGTAGTATTATAGTAGTTATATTCTTGTACATAGGGGTGGTATTATAGTAGTTATATTCTTGTACATAGGAGCAGTATTATAGTAGTTATATTCTTGTACATAGGAGGTAGTATTATAGTAGTTATATTCCTGTATATAGGAGCAGTATTATAGTAGTTATATTCTTGTACATAGGAGCAGTATTATAGTAGTTATATTCTTGTACATAGCAGTAGTATTATAGTAGTTATATTCTTGTACATAGGAGTAGTATTATAGTAGTTATATTCTTGTACATAGTAGTATTAAAGTAGTTATATTCTTGTACATAGGGGCAGTATTATAGTAGTTATATTCTTGTACATAGTAGTATTATAGTAGTTATATTCTTGTACATAGGAGCAGTATTATAGTAGTTATATTCTTGTACATAGCAGTAGTATTATAGTAGTTATATTCTTGTACATAGGAGTAGTATTATAGTAGTTATATTCTTGTACATAGGCAGTAGTATTATAGTAGTTATATTCTTGTACATAGGAGCAGTATTATAGTAGTTATATTCTTGTACATAGCAGTAGTATTATAGTAGTTATATTCTTGTACATAGGAGTAGTATTATAGTAGTTATATTCTTGTACATAGTAGTATTATAGTAGTTATATTCTTGTACATAGCAGTAGTATTATAGTAGTTATATTCTTGTACATAGGAGTAGTATTATAGTAGTTATATTCTTGTACATAGTAGTATTAAAGTAGTTATATTCTTGTACATAGGGGCAGTATTATAGTAGTTATATTCTTGTACATAGGAGGTAGTATTATAGTAGTTATATTCTTGTACATAGGAGCAGTATTATAGTAGTTATATTCTTGTACATAGGGGCAGTATTATAGTAGTTATATTCTTGTACATAGGAGTAGTATTATAGTAGTTATATTCTTGTACATAGGAGGTAGTATTATAGTAGTTATATTCTTGTACATAGGAGGTAATATTATAGTAGTTATATTCCTGTACATAGGAGTGGTATTATAGTAGTTATATTCTTGTACATAGGAGCAGTATTATAGTGGTTATATTCTTGT
Source organism: Leptodactylus fuscus (assembly GCF_031893055.1). NCBI lineage: Eukaryota > Metazoa > Chordata > Amphibia > Anura > Leptodactylidae > Leptodactylus > Leptodactylus fuscus. Next base: position 275,512,469 of record NC_134266.1, on the reverse strand, counting down.
ACATAGGAGTAGTATTATAGTAGTTATATTCTTGTACATAGGAGTGGTATTATAGTAGTTATATTCTTGTACATAGGAGCAGTATTATAGTGGTTATATTCTTGTACATAGGAGTAGTATTATAGTAGTTATATTCTTGTACATAGGAGTGGTATTATAGTAGTTATATTCTTGTACATAGGAGCGGTATTATAGTAGGTATATTCTTGTACATAGGGGGCGGTATTATAGTAGTTATATTCTTGTCCATAGGGGGCAGTATTATAGTATGTTTGGTTATTGTTTTTGTCTGTTCCCCAGTGACTCCAGTTGCTCTTTGTTATACAATCCTTTGCCTTCTCCATGTTGTCGTCCTGTCCACTCTGTTCAGCGCTTTGCCTTACTTTCGGGGCCATGCCACCCTGTCAGTGTTGACACCTCATACGTTTCACAATGCGCTGTGCGGATAATTGGGAAACACTGACATTATGACACGGTCGTGGGCTGCTAACGTTACTCTCGCCAAGACATTGGATTATCCTGACTGCTGGAAACTGACGTGGTTGGCGGCGCTCCAGCCTCAGTCTTCGCAAGTCTCTAAATAAGGTCAGGTATTGGGGTCCAGATGTAATCTGCAGGTTTTATATCAGATTCAGACTGAGGACCTGGAAACTACAGAGCAGGAATGGAGGAAGCTGAGGCAGATGGTCAGTGTCTACACGGGGTTAATGAGTGTAAACCTGCCCTGTTCAGACTGATCATCTCTGACACTGGCTGACAGAAGCAATGAGATGTAACTGAAGTCTTGTTGGCCCCGGTGCAAACTTTTGGCCAAGGCCCCGTCCCCTCCCTACAGCATATTCTTGATGGTGAGGGTTACAGATGCTGTAGCGATATCTCAGATACTAGTAAGGGATACAACTATAGTGCACACCTCTGCGGTTAATAAGAATATGGTGAGTGAGTAGTGGCAGTATGTGAACAATACTGGGAGCTGTGGGAAACGGCTGATCTGCAGGGTCCTAACTGAGATGATGAGTGAGGGTCCGACACCCAGGGCAACTACTGATCAACTGTTTGAAGATACCGTGGAGCTTTTATGAGCGCCCTCACCCCTTCACTATTTGCATTGCACAGATATGGTTTATAATCACCAAACAATGTTATTACAGCCTGTAAACCAGTGGTTCTTAACCAGGGTTCGATTGAAGCCTAGGCCCTATGCACGGTTCATTTTGTGTACCAGTAAAATAACATATACCTATGTCTTGAATTTGGAAAAAAATGATATTTGATTTATCACTAAAGAAGGGTTCGGTGAATGTGCATATGAAACTGGTGGGTTGGGTACCTCAAACAAGGATAAGAACCACTGTTGTAAACAGATGGCACATGATGTGGTTAGTGAAGGGACCCCACACACAGTATAATATGCTCCACAGTGACCCCACACACAGTATAATATGCTCCACAGTGGCCCCACACACACAGTATAATATGCTCCACAGTGGCCCCACACACAGTATAATATGCTCCACAGTAGCCCCACACACAGTATAATATGCTCCACAGTGACCCCCACACAGTATAATCTCACCAGTGGTCCCACACACAGTATAATCTGCTCCACAGTGGCCCCACACAGTATAATATGCTCCACAGTGGCCCCACACACAGTATAATATGCTCCACAGTGGCCCCCCACACACAGTATAATCTGCTCCACAGTGGCCCCACACAGTATAATCTGCTCCACAGTGGCCCCACACACAGTATAATATGCTCCACAGTGGCCCCACACACACAGTATAATATGCTCCACAGTGGCCCCACACACAGTATAATATGCTCCACAGTGACCCCAAACACAGTATAATATGCTCCACAGTGACCCCACACACAGTATAATATGCTCCACAGTGGCCCCACACACAGTATAATCTGCTCCACAGTGGCCCCACACACAGTATAATATGCTCCACAGTGGCCCCACACACAGTATAATATGCTCCACAGTGGCCTCACACACAGTATAATATGCTCCACAGTGGCCACACACAGTATAATCTGCTCCACAGTGGCCCCACACACAGTATAATATGCTCCACAGTGGCCCCACACACAGTATAATATGCTCTACAGTGGCCCCACACACAGTATAATATGCTCCACAGTGACCCCACACACAGTATAATATGCTCCACAGTGGCCCCACACACAGTATAATATGCTCCACAGTGACCACACACACAGTATAATATACTCCACAGTGGCCCCACACACAGTATAATATACTTCACAGTGGCACCATACAGTATAATATGTTCCACAGTGGCCCCACACACAGTATAAGATGCACCACAGTGGCCCCACACAGTATAACATGCACCACAGTGGCCCCACACAGTATAATATGCTCCACAGTGGCCCCATGCAGTATAATATGTTCCACAGTGCCCCCATACACCGTATATTATGCTCAACAGTGGCCCCGCACACAGTGTAATATGTTCCACAATGTCACTCCACACACAGTATATGTTCCACAGTGCCCCCACACACTGTATATTATGCTCAACAGTGGCCCCGCACACAGTATAATATGCTTCACAGTGGCCCCACACAGTATAATATGCACCACAGTGGCCCCACACAGTATAATATGCACCACAGTGGCCCCACGCAGTATATGTTCCACAGTGCCCCCATACACCGTATATTATGCTCAACAGTGGCCCCGCACACAGTGTAATATGTTCCACAATGTCACTCCACACACAGTATAATATGCTCCACAGTGGCCTCACACAGTATAATATGCACCACAGTGGCCCCACACAGTATAATATGCTCCACAGTGGCCCCACACACACAGTATTATATGCACCACAGTGGCCCCACACAGTATAACATGCACCACAGTGGCCCCACACACAGTATAATATGCTCCACAATGGCCCCACACACAGTATAATATGCTCCACAGTGACCCCACACACAGTATAATATACTCCACAGTGGCCCCACACACAGTATAATATACTTCACAGTGGCCCCACACAGCATAATATGTTCCACAGTGGCCCCATACACAGTATAATATGCACCACAGTGGCCCCACACAGTATAAAATGCTCCAAAGTGGCCTCACGCAGTATGATATGTTCCACAGTGCCCCACACACCGTATATTATGCTCAACAGTGGCCCCGCACACAGTGTAATATGTTCCACAATGTCACTCCACACACAGTATAATATGCTCCACAGTGGCCTCACACAGTATAATATGCTCCACAGTGGCTCCACACACAGTATAATATGTTCCACCGTGCCCCCACACACCATATATTATGCTCAACAGTGGCCCCGCACACAGTGTAATATGTTCCAGAATGTCCCTTCACACACAGTATAATATGCTCCACACACAGTATAATATGTTCCACAGTGCCCCCACACACCGTATATTATGCTCAACAGTTGCCCCACACACAGTGTAATATGTTCCAGAATGTCCCTCCACACACAGTATAATATGCTCCACAATGTCCCCCACACAGTATTTCAGCCCATTATTACCCCGGCCAGGTAATAATCATTAGGCTGGGCCCCTACGACTGTGATCATTACACCACTGATTATACTCTGACTAGCAGGAGGACGCGGCTTCGCACGGATATATTTCATTTTTTGTTTGTGTAGTGGTCCCATAAGAATTGCCCAGTTTTGCACTCGTGTATTTTGTATGTCATTTGTGTGTGTATCTCTGCCCGCGACTTCGTCTGCGGGTTGTTGGCATCGATGATTCGCCTATATTCAGCAAATTGTTGCCGTCGATGGTTTGCCTACTCCAGCGTTTCGGCAGCTGGAGTTCCTCAAGTCGTGCCTGTGATTGTTCCAGCATCTCAGCAGCTCCCTGCGACGCCATGTAATAAGCATGTTGTTGGCGTTGATGATCCCCGTCCGCTCTGCTTGAGGAGAGCTCTGTGACTTCTGGCTCTTTCATAGCTCTCATTGTTTTAGAATTTTGCAACAAATTAGATTTTCTTTTTCCTGGCATGTTTAAAAGTAGCAAACTGACAATGTGGATTAAAGGTGTTTTTCCCATCCAGTGTGTCAGCACTGCCTGAAGCAGATCAGATAATATGCAGATGTGTGTACACAATGGACTGAGGGTTAGTTAGTGTTTACATAGAGAGATAACAGAGCTGGGACCTGAGATAAGCTGCTGTAAGAGCAGTGTAATATAGTATGTTACCATAAATTCATAACAGTGGTGAAGCCATGTTATTTACCGGGATAATAAGTTGCCGATGTGTTAATTGAGGTTACAATCTATCTATGTGCCAAATATCATTCAAATTCATTCAGCCTTTTTTGTGTGATTAAGGAACAAACATCCAAACTTTCACATTTATATTAGTAGGATAGGAAGGATATAAGAACGCCCGCATAACAGCTGACACACAGGATTTAGAGAAAACTACAGGATAGAGATAGATAGATAGATAGATAGATAGATAGATAGATAGATAGATAGGAGATAGATAGATAGATAGATAGATAGATAGATAGGAGATAGATAGATAGATAGATAGATAGATAGATAGATAGGAGATAGATAGATAGATAGATAGATAGATAGATAGATAGATAGATAGGAGATAGATAGATAGATAGATAGATAGGAGATAGATAGATAGATAGATAGATAGATAGATAGATAGATAGGAGATAGATAGATAGGAGATAGATAGATAGGGAGATAGATAGATAGATAGATAGATAGATAGATAGATAGGAGATAGGGGGATAGATAGATAGAAAGATAGGAGATAGATAGATAGATAGATAGGAGATAGATAGATAGATAGATAGATAGATAGATAGATAGATAGATAGGAGATAGGGAGGGAGATAGATAGATAGATAGATAGATAGATAGATAGATAGATAGAAAGATAGGAGATAGATAGATAGATAGGAGATAGATAGATAGATAGGAGATAGATAGATAGATAGATAGATAGATAGATAGGAGACAGATAGATAGATTAGGAGATAGATAGATAGATAGATAGATAGATAGATAGAAAGATAGGAGATAGATAGATAGATAGATAGATAGATAGGAGATAGATAGATAGATAGGAGATAGATAGATAGATAGATAGATAGATAGATAGATAGGAGACAGATAGATAGATTAGGAGATAGATAGATAGATAGATAGGTAGATAGATAGATAGATAGATAGATAGATAGATAGATAGAGAGAGAGATAGATAGGAGATAGATAGATAGATAGATAGATAGGAGATAGATAGATAGATAGATAGATAGATAGATAGATAGGAGATAGATAGATAGATAGATTAGGAGATAGATAGATAGATAGATAGATAGGTAGATAGAGAGAGAGAGAGAGAGAGAGAGAGAGAGAGATAGATAGACAGATAGGAGATAGATAGATAGATTAGATTAGAATATTAGTTATTAGATGTTTCTCATCCATGAGATATTTCTTTCTGCAGTTTCCTCTCCGGCTCCTCGGTTTGCTCCAATGTGTCGGTGCAGATCATACGTTTCATCTTATAGAGCAGTATATACTGTAGTAGACTGATACAAGTGTTACAGACCCTCAGCTGTGTGACATGGACTTGGTTACAATTCATTTTCAGTTATTGGACATGAGCACAAATGTTCTCCTCTCCTGACGGGACGCAGAGCTCTGGAACATAATGCAACACTGAGACAGATAGAAAGTCTTGGGGGCTGCAGAACTTTCCATGATACAATGTGTCATCTGTACATAATATTGGGGCCCCTGCGGTGAGGTTTGTGGCCCCCTCTACAGGTAAGGCACAGATCTAGTGTCAGGATGGGAGAGAGGTGACCTGACATCTTCAGCACCATGGACAGGGGCCGGCCAGGAAGCGCAGGTGGCGGCCGCTGCTGACGCCCCACACGCCGGGGTCACACTGTTACTGCTCTTGTTACATTGTAGTCACGACCTAGAAGTATTTCTACAGGGAAGTAGCCATGAAGTAATCTGCGGAAAGATGGCTACTAATGTGAGAGATGTGGCCTCTACATACAGTGTGTGACAGGGAAGTGACAACCCATGTAGGGAGACAGAAGGGTTGTTAGGGCTGTGTCCACACATACGGACGGTGTGCAGGGTCAGATCACTGCCAGGCTGAGTTCTTGTGTTTCCTCAGTGGTGAAATCCAGCTCCGCGAGCAGGTGCCCCAACAGATCCCTCCAAAAATCTGGTGCCAAAAGTAGAACCCCTTATGTTTAGTTTGGGGTGGGGCTCAGTGGGTCAATGTGATCTGACAACAATCATCTGTAGACACATAAAACTGATCAAATATCTGCTGATCTGTGTGTCCTCCTGACACCACCATATACATGTGTGCAAGTGTTCTCAATAGAGAGAAGGGAATCACTTACTGCAAGACTTCTCTGTATAGTCCAAACTATTCTGTCCCCATTGTCCTCTGCCAGACCCCTCCTGTCCTCCTACACACTTCTTCTGTCCCCTCCAAACCCCTCTGTCCTTCTCCAGACTCCGCTGTCCTTCCCCAGACCCCTCCTGTCCTCCAGACCCCTCCGTCCTCCTCCAGACCCCTCGGTCCTTCCCCAGACCCCTCCTGTCCTCCTCCAAACCGCTCTGTCCTCCTCCAGACTCCTTCTGTCCCCTCCAAACCCCTCTGTCCTCTTCCAGACTCCTTCTGTCTCCTCCAGATCCATTGCTCCCTCCAAACCCCTCTGTCCTCCTTCAAACCCCTCTGTCCTCCTTTAGACCCCTCCTGTCCTCCTCCAAACCCCTCTGTCCTCCTCCAGACTCCTTCTGTCCCCTCCAGACCCCTCTCTCCTCCTCGAAACCCCTTTGTCCTTCCCCAGACCCCTCCTGTCCTCAAGACCCCTCTGTCCTCCTCCAGACCCCTCGGTCCTTCCCCAGACCCCTCCTGTCCTCCTCCAAACCCTTCTGTCCTCCTCCAGACTCCTTCTGTCCTCCTCCAGACCCCTCTGTCCTCCTCCAGACCCCTCTGTCCTCCACCAAACCTCTCTGTCCTCCTCCAGACTCCTTCTGTCCCCTCCAAACCCCTCTGTCCTCCTCCAGACTCCTTCTGCCTCCTCCAGACCCATTGCTCCCTCCAAACCCCTCTGTCCTCCTCCAAACCCCTCTGTCCTCTGTCAGACCCCTCCTGTCCTCCTCCAAACCCCTCTGTCCTCCTCCAGACTCCTTCTGTCCCCTCCAAACCCCTCTGTCCTCCTCCAGACTCCTCTGTCCTTCCCCAGACTCCTCCTGTCCTCCAGACCCCTCGGTCCTTCCCCAGACCCCTCCTGTCCTCCTCCAAACCCCTCTGTCCTCCTCCAGACTCCTTCTGTCCTCCTCCAGACTCCTTCTGTCCTCCTCCAAACCCCTCTGTCCTCCTCCAGACTCCTTCTATCCCCTCCAGACCCATTGCTCCCTCCAAACCCCTCTGTCCTCCTCCAAACCCCTCTGTCCTCCTTTAGACCCCTCCTGTCCTCTGCCAGACCCCTCCTGTCCTCCTCCAAACCCTTCTGTCCTCCTCCAGACTCCTTCTGTCCCCTCCAGACCCCTCTGTCCTCCTCGAAACCCCTCTGTCCTTCTCCAGACCCCTCCTGTCCTCCAGACCCCTCGGTCCTTCCCCAGACCCCTCCTGTCCTCCTCCAAACCCCTCTGTCCTCCCCCAGACTCCTTCTGTCCTCCTCCAAATCCCTCTGTCCTCCTCCAGACTCCTTCTGTCCTCCTCCAGACCCCCCTGTCCTCCTCCAGACCCCCTGTCCTCCTCCAGACCCCTCTGCCTCCTCCAAACCCCTCTGTCCTCCTCCAGACTCCTTCTGTCTCCTCCAGACCCATTGCTCCCTCCAAACCCCTCTGTCCTCCTCCAGACCCCTGTGTCCTCCTCCAGCCCCTCTGTCCTCCTTTAGACCCCTCCTGTCCTCCTCCAAATCCCTCTGTCCTCCTCCATACCCCTCTGTCCTCCTTTAGACCCCTCTGTCCTCCTCCAGACCCCTCTGTCCTCCTCCAGACCCCTCTGTCCTCCTCCATACCCCTCTGTCCTCCTCCAGACTCCTGTCCCCTCCAAACCCCTCTGTCCTCCTCCAGACCCCTCTGTCCTCCTCCATACTCCTTCTGTCCTCCTCCATACCCCTCTGTCCTCCTCCAGACCCCTTTTTCCTCCTCCAGACCCCTCTGTCCTCCTCCAGACTCCTTCTGTCCTCCTCCAGACCCCTCTGTCCTCCTCCATACTCCTTCTGTCCTCCTCCATACTCCTTCTGTCCTCCTCCATACTCCTTCTGTCCTCCTCCATACCCCTCTGTCCTCCTCCAGACCCCTTTGTCCTCCTCCAGACCCCTTCTGTCCTACTGCAGACCCCTTTGTCCTCCTCCAGACTCCTTCTGTCCTACTGCAGACCCCTTTGTCCTCCTCCAGACTCCCTCTGTCCTCCAGACCCTTTCTGTCCTCCTCCAGACCCCTTTGTCCTCCTCCAGACCCCTCTGTCCTCCTCCAGACTCCTTCTGTCCTACTCCAGACCCTCTGTCCTCTTCCATACTCCCTCTGTCCTCCTCCATACCCCTCTGTCCTCCTCCAGACCCCTCTGTCCTCCTCCACACCCCTCTGTCCTCCTCCAGACTCCTCCTGTCCTCCTCCAGACCCCTCTGTCCTCCTCCATACTCCTTCTGTCCTCCTCCATACTCCTTCTGTCCTCCTCCAGACCCCTCTGTCCTCCTCCAGACCCCTTTGTCCTCCTCCAGACCCCTCTGTCCTCCTCCAGACTCCTTTTGTCCTCCTCCAGACCCCTCTGTCCTCCTCCATACTCCTTCTGTCCTCCTCCATACCCCTTTGTCCTCCTCCAGACCCCTTTGTCCTCCTCCAGACCCCTCTGTCCTCCTCCAGACTCCTTCTGTCCTACTCCAGACCCTCTGTCCTCTTCCATACTCCCTCTGTCCTCCTCCATACCCCTCTGTCCTCCTTTAGACCCCTCTGTCCTCCTCCAGACCCCTCTGTCCTCCTCCACACCCCTCTGTCCTCCTCCAGACTCCTCCTGTCCTCCTCCAGACCCCTCTGTCCTCCTCCATACTCCTTCTGTCCTCCTCCATACTCCTTCTGTCCTCCTCCAGACCCCTCTGTCCTCCTCCAGACCCCTTTGTCCTCCTCCAGACCCCTCTGTCCTCCTCCAGACTCCTTTTGTCCTCCTCCAGACCCCTCTGTCCTCCTCCATACTCCTTCTGTCCTCCTCCATACTCCTTCTGTCCTCCTCCAGACCCCTTTGTCCTCCTCCAGACCCCTTTGTCCTCCTCCAGACCCCTCTGTCCTCCTCCAGACTCCTTCTGTCCTCCTCCAGACTCCTTCTGTCCTCCAGACCCTTTCTGTCCTCCTCCAGACCCTTTTGTCCTCCTCCAGACCCCTTTGTCCTCCTCCAGACCCCTCTGTCCTCCTCCAGACTCCTTCTGTCCTACTCCAGACCCCTCTGTCCTCCTCCAGACTCCTTTTGTCCTCCTCCAGACCCCTGTCCTCCTCCATACTCCTTCTGTCCTCCTCCATACCCCTTTGTCCTCCTCCAGACCCCTTTGTCCTCCTCCAGACCCCTCTGTCCTCCTCCAGACTCCTTCTGTCCTACTCCAGACCCCTCTGTCCTCCAGACCCTTTCTGTCCTCCTCCAGACCCTTTTGTCCTCCTCCAGACCCCTTTGTCCTCCTCCAGACCCCTCTGTCCTCCTCCAGACTCCTTCTGTCCTACTCCAGACCCCTCTGTCCTCCTCCATACCCCTCTGTCCTCCTCCAGACCCCTTTGTCCTCCTCCAGACCCCTCTGTCCTCCTCCATACCCCTCTGTCCTCCTTTACACCCCTCTGTCCTCCTCCATACCCCTCTGTCCTCCTTTACACCCCTCTGTCCTCCTCCATACCCCTCTGTCCTCCTTTAGACTCCTCTGTCCTCCTCCAGACCCCTCTATCCTCCTCCATACCCCTCTGTCCTCCTCCAGACCCCTCTGTCCTCCTCCATACCCCTCTGTCCTCCTTTAGACCCCTCTGTCCTCCTCCAGACCCCTCTGTCCTCCTCCATACTCTTCTGTCCTCCTCCAGATCCCTCTGTTCTCTTTTAGACCCCTCTGTCCTCTTTTAGACCCCTCTGTCCTCTTTTAGACCCCTCTGTCCTCCTGCAAACCCCTTCTGTTCTCTCAACAGTCCTATGTTCTGCCTTCACCCCTCTTTCCCTTCCAGACTCTCCCCGCAGTGCCCCCTGCAGGCTGTATTCTGTTTGCCACCCCTTTGACCTCCTCTCTAGCGACCACCACATGCAGTTCTATGTCCTGAGGTCATCCCAATTTCTCTCTTGTATCTCCTCACTGCACACACTTGGGTTGAAGCGCTGACTAAGCTCTGCTACACGGACAAGCTCCACTCTGCTACACCGAAACCTCCCATTCCAATAAACTGACCCCCGAGCTCTGACATCCCTGCTCTAGTTCTTCTATAGTGGCCGCCTCCTCATGGTCCTGGGATGGTGAGCTCAGTGACACAATCCTTACTGCTGCTTTGGCTACAATGGCAGGTGTGACATTCCTCACCCACCCTCGGACCCCTCCTCATATTCACTTGTCTCTGCTATGTGCCTGCACTCATGGGGGTCTATAGGTGACCCTGCTGGCACTGATACATTGTAACAAACTATCTGGGCAGGAGAAAGGTTACATTACTCAGTATTGTTTGGCCTGGATACAATGTAACAAACCCTCAGCTGTGACAAGTTTCGGGCCCAGACGGGTTTTATTCTCTGGACAGACATCAAGCAGAGATGTTGGCTCCGCGCCGGGCGAGAAGTCGCCAATAATAAGGAGGACGTTACATATGGCTTCGTTATTATGGATGAAATTAGGCGCAATTTACGACAATTTTTTGACACAAACCATTTAATGAATTCTCCCAAAGATGTCTGGACGCCGGCCCTTTAAGTTTGGTCATGGGGGGGGGGGGGTTCTGCTTTCACATCCTCTTCTCAAAAAACCTCCCCTCCCGCCATGACTCAGGGGTCAGGGGGTCACGTCTAGGTTGTATACACCACATCTCCCACAATGCACTGCATCTCATACACTATTGGATTGTGGCTGCAGCTTTGGATGTGACTAGAGCAGGAGCCATGATGTTCAGCTCCGGAGCGCTTGGCTTGTTCTTCTGTATTCTATTTTTTGGTTTTATTGTTCTGTTTCCCGTTTTTTGTGATTTTTCTCCCATTATTTCACTGGTTTTCTTACACGTAAACATTTCTGGTTCTAGTGGCCGCACCACAACTCCCAGCAGGCCCAGTCCAGGCATCTCCTCGCCAGCAGAACATCTACATACATATAATGATGCTGAGACTTGTAGTCCCACACCAGCTGTATAAGGGCCCTGGTTCATAGGATGGCGGCTTACCCTGAGGGATTGCTGGCTCTTGTAGTTCTTCCTATTCTATATGATGGGACTATTTCTGCAGGGATTGCTGGCTCTTGTAGTTCTTCCTATTCTATATGATGGGACTATTTCTGCAGGGATTGCTGGCTCTTGTAGTTCTTCCTTCCTATTCTATATGATGGGACTATTTCTGCAGGGATTGCTGGCTCTTGTAGTTCCTCCTTCCTATTCTATATGATGGGACTATGTCTGCAGTGATTGCTGGTTCCTGTAGTTCCTCCTTCCTATTCTATATGATGGGACTATTTCTGCAGGGATTGCTGGCTCTTGTAGTTCCTCCTTCCTATTCTATATGATGGGACTATTTCTGCAGGGATTGCTGGGTCTTGTAGTTCCTCCTTCCTATTCTATATGATGGGACTATGTCTGCAGTGATTGCTGGGACTTGTAGTTCTTCCTTCCTATTCTATATGATGGGACTATTTCTGCAGGGATTGCTGGTTCCTGTAGTTCCTCCCTCCTCTTCTATTGCTTGTATATATAGGGTGCAGTTCCCTGGGTGTCCTGCAGGGAGCGCTGTCCGCGCTGTGCAGGAGCCGCCTGACGTCGCCGTGTCCCGCTGACTGCTCCGCTCTTATAGCCCGGGGTGAGCGCTCCGGAGGCAGCAGCAGCAGCAGAGCCGACACCTGGAGACATGTCACCCGCAGCCCGAGAGCTGGCCCTGCTCCTGGGGGCCCTGACCCTGCTGTGTGTGGCCCGGAGCACGCCCGCCAGAGCCCGACCCCGTGAGTACCGGCAGCGTGCGAGACAAGTGTGAGTGACAGCGAGTGTGCAAGAGATAAGAGCCTGACAGCAAGTGTGCAAGAGATAAGAGCCTGACAGCAAGTGTGCAAGAGAGAACATAGCCTGACAGCAAGTGTACAAGAGATAAGAGCCTGACAGCAAGTGTGCAAGAGATAAGAGCCTGACAGCAAGTGTGCAAGAGAGAACATAGCCTGACAGCAAGTGTACAAGAGATAATAGAGGCTGACAGCAAGTGTACAAGAGATAAGAGCCTGACAGCAAGTGTGCAAGAGATAAGAGCCTGACAGCAAGTGTACAAGAGATAATAGAGGCTGACAGCAAGTGTGCAAGAGATAAGAGCCTGACAGCAAGTGTGCAAGAGATAACACAGCCTGACAGCAAGTGTGCAAGAGATAACACAGCCTGACAGCAAGTGTGCAAGAGATAACATAGCCTGACAGTGAGTGTGCAAGAGATAACACAGCCTGACAGCAAGTGAGCAAGAGAGAAGTGACAGCGAGTGTGCAAGAGAGAAGTGACAGCAAGTGTGCAAGAGATAACAGAGCCTGACAGCAAGTGTGCAACAGATAACACAGCCTGACAGCAAGTGTGCAAGAGAGAAGTGACAGCGAGTGTGCAAGAGAGAACATAGCCTGACAGCAAGTGAGCAAGAGAGAACACAGCCTAACAGCAAGTGTGCAAGAGAGAAGTGACAGCAAGTGTGCAAGAGATAACATAGCCTGACAGTAAGTGTGCAAGAGATAACATAGCCTGACAGCAAGTGTGCAAGAGATAAGAGCCTGACAGTAAGTGTGCAAGAGATAAGACAGCCTGACAGTAAGTGTGCAAGAGATAACAGAGCCTGACAGTAAGTGTGCAAGAGATAACATAGCCTGACAGTAAGTGTGCAAGAGATAACAGCCTAACAGTAAGTGTGCAAGAGATTACATAGCCTGACAGCAAGTGTGCAAGAGATAAGAGCCTGACAGTGAGTGTGCAAGAGATAACACAGCCTGACAGCAAGTGTGCAAGAGATAACACAGCCTGACAGCAAGTGTGCAAGAGATTACATAGCCTGACAGCAAGTGTGCAAGAGATAAGAGCCTGACAGTGAGTGTGCAAGAGATAACATAGCCTGACAGTGAGTGTGCAAGAGATAACATAGCCTGACAGCAAGTGTGCAAGAGATAACATAGCCTAACAGCAAGTGTGCAAGAGATATTAGTGAGAAATGTGACTGCAATGTGCAAGAGAAGTGTGAGTGACAGTGAGTGTGCAAGAAATAACACTGCCTGACACTAAGTGTGAAAAGAGATATGAGTGACAGCAAGTGTGCAAGAGATATGAGTGAGATGTGTGACAGTGTGCAAGAGATATGAGTGAGATGTGTGACAGTGTGCAAGAGATAACAGGGTGAGAACTGACTGAAAAGTGCAAGAATAAGTGACACTAAGTGTGCAAAAGATATGAGTGTGAAGTGACAGAAAAGTGCAAGAAATAACAGTGTGACAGTAAATGTGCAGAGATATAATAGTGAGAGCTGACAGGACTGTGCAAGACACGAGAGTGAGTGACGGTAAGTGATAAGAACATCAATGAGAGGGTGTAAGACAGATCAGTAAGTCTGAGGTAAGTGTGACATGACGGACGTGAAAGAATCTAAGGCATGTGTCATGAAATCTGCACATAGGAGGGAGCTGACAGTGTGAATAAGTGTGCAAAAGATTTTTTGTTATATATTTTTTATACATGATTAATACATCAGATAAATGCTTGTGAAATGTCACCAAATATACAAATAATCAAGAAATAATTGTGAAGAGTTCATAAGTGTGCAAAAGAGGTCAGACCAGGTAAAGTGTCAGCAAATGGAGAAGAACAAAGTAATTGTGAGCAAACATTGTAAATGAGCGTGCAAAAGATAACGTGTCTGCAGCAGAATAAGTGTAAGAAATGCAAGGAGTCCCTGATCATGTGATGGCTCAGAGGGAGGTGTCAGGAAAATGTCAGTAAATCTACAGTAAGTGTCAACTACAGGGAAGGCGTAAGGAGTGCGAGCGGTCATAGCAGGATGTAAACAAACTCACGTGCATATACATGTCACCTGCAGTCCTATGTAACAGCACACATAACACAGTGATAACTCTCTGAGTACAGGTAATGTAGTAGATGTCACCTGCAGTCCTATGTAACAGCACACATAACACAGTGATAACTCTCTGAGTACAGGTAATGTAGTAGATGTCACCGGCAGTCCTATGTAACACCACAGATAACACAGTGATAGCTCTCTATATACAGGTAATGTAGTAGATGTCACCGGCAGTCCTATGTAACACCACAGATAACACAGTGATAGCTCTCTATATACAGGTAATGTAGTAGATGTCACCGGCAGTCCTATGTAACACCACAGATAACACAGTGATAACTCTCTATATACAGGTAATGTAGTAGATGTCACTGGCAGTCCTATGTAACACCACAGATAACACAGTGATAACTCTCTATATACAGGTAATGTAGTAGATATCACTGGCAGTCCTATGTAACACTACAGATAACACAGTGATAACTCTCTATATACAGGTAATGTAGTAGATGTCACCTGCAGTCCTATGTAACACCACAGATAACACAGTGATAACTCTCTGAGTACAGGTAATGTAGTAGATGTCACCGGCAGTCCTATGTAACACCACACATAACACAGTGATAACTCTCTATATACAGGTAATGTAGTAGGTGTCACCGGCAGTCCTATGTAACACCACAGATAACACAGTGATAACTCTCTGAGTACAGGTAATGTAGTAGATGTCACTGGCAGTCCTATGTAACACCACAGATAACACAGTGATAACTCTCTATATACAGGTAATGTAATAGATGTCACCGGCAGTCCTATGTAACACCACAGATAACACAGTGATAGCTCTCTATATACAGGTAATGTAGTAGATGTCACCGGCAGTCCTATGTAACACCACAGATAACACAGTGATAACTCTCTATATACAGGTAATGTAGTAGATGTCACTGGCAGTCCTATGTAACACCACAGATAACACAGTGATAACTCTCTATATACAGGTAATGTAGTAGATGTCACTGGCAGTCCTATGTAACACCACAGATAACACAGTGATAACTCTCTATATACAGGTAATGTAGTAGATGTCACCGGCAGTCCTATGTAACACCACAGATAACACAGTGATAACTCTCTGAGTACAGGTAATGTAGTAGATGTCACCGGCAGTCCTATGTAACACCACACATAACACAGTGATAACTCTCTATATACAGGTAATGTAGTAGATGTCACCGGCAGTCCTATGTAACACCACAGATAACACAGTGATAACTCTCTATATACAGGTAATGTAGTAGATGTCACCGGCAGTCCTATGTAACACCACAGATAACACAGTGATAACTCTCTATATACAGGTAATGTAGTAGATGTCACCGGCAGTCCTATGTAACACCACAGATAACACAGTGATAACTCTCTGAGTACAGGTAATGTAGTAGATGTCACCGGCAGTCCTATGTAACACCACAGATAACACAGTGATAGCTCTCTATATACAGGTAATGTAGTAGATGTCACTGGCAGTCCTATGTAACACCACAGATAACACAGTGATAACTCTCTATACACAGGTAATGTAGTAGATGTCACTGGCAGTCCTATGTAACACCACAGATAACACAGTGATAACTCTCTATATACAGGTAATGTAGTAGATATCACTGGCAGTCCTATGTAACACTACAGATAACACAGTGATAACTCTCTATATACAGGTAATGTAGTAGATGTCACCTGCAGTCCTATGTAACACCACAGATAACACAGTGATAACTCTCTATATACAGGTAATGTAGTAGATGTCACCGGCAGTCCTATGTAACACCACAGATAACACAGTGATAACTCTCTGAGTACAGGTAATGTAGTAGATGTCACCGGCAGTCCTATGTAACACCACACATAACACAGTGATAACTCTCTATATACAGGTAATGTAGTAGGTGTCACCGGCAGTCCTATGTAACACCACAGATAACACAGTGATAACTCTCTGAGTACAGGTAATGTAGTAGATGTCACTGGCAGTCCTATGTAACACCACAGATAACACAGTGATAACTCTCTATATACAGGTAATGTAATAGATGTCACCGGCAGTCCTATGTAACACCACAGATAACACAGTGATAGCTCTCTATATACAGGTAATGTAGTAGATGTCACCGGCAGTCCTATGTAACACCACAGATAACACAGTGATAACTCTCTATATACAGGTAATGTAGTAGATGTCACTGGCAGTCCTATGTAACACCACAGATAACACAGTGATAACTCTCTATATACAGGTAATGTAGTAGATGTCACTGGCAGTCCTATGTAACACCACAGATAACACAGTGATAACTCTCTATATACAGGTAATGTAGTAGATGTCACTGGCAGTCCTATGTAACACCACAGATAACACAGTGATAACTCTCTATATACAGGTAATGTAGTAGATGTCACCTGCAGTCCTATGTAACACCACAGATAACACAGTGATAACTCTCTGAGTACAGGTAATGTAGTAGATGTCACCGGCAGTCCTATGTAACACCACACATAACACAGTGATAACTCTCTATATACAGGTAATGTAGTAGATGTCACCGGCAGTCCTATGTAACACCACACATAACACAGTGATAACTCTCTGAGTACAGGTAATGTAGTAGATGTCACCGGCAGTCCTATGTAACACCACAGATAACACAGTGATAACTCTCTATATACAGGTAATGTAGTAGATGTCACCGGCAGTCCTATGTAACACCACAGATAACACAGTGATAACTCTCTATATACAGGTAATGTAGTAGATGTCACCGGCAGTCCTATGTAACACCACAGATAACACAGTGATAACTCTCTATATACAGGTAATGTAGTAGATGTCACCGGCAGTCCTATGTAACACCACAGATAACACAGTGATAACTCTCTATATACAGGTAATGTAGTAGATGTCACCGGCAGTCCTATGTAACACCACAGATAACACAGTGATAACTCTCTATATACAGGTAATGTAGTAGATGTCACCGGCAGTCCTATGTAACACCACAGATAACACAGTGATAACTCTCTATATACAGGTAATGTAGTAGATGTCACCGGCAGTCCTATGTAACACCACAGATAACACAGTGATAACTCTCTATATACAGGTAATGTAGTAGATGTCACCGGCAGTCCTATGTAACACCACAGATAACACATTGATAACTCTCTGAGTACAGGTAATGTAGTAGATATCACTGGCAGTCCTATGTAACACCACAGATAACACAGTGATAACTCTCTATATACAGGTAATGTAGTAGATGTCACCGGCAGTCCTATGTAACACCACAGATAACACAGTGATAACTCTCTATATACAGGTAATGTAGTAGATGTCACCGGCAGTCCTATGTAACACCACAGATAACACATTGATAACTCTCTGAGTACAGGTAATGTAGTAGATATCACCGGCAGTCCTATGTAACACCACAGATAACACAGTGATAACTCTCTATGAGTACAGGTAATGTAGTAGATGTCACCGGCAGTCCTATGTAACACCACAGATAACACAGTGATAACTCTCTATGAGTACAGGTAATGTAGTAGATGTCACCGGCAGTCCTATGTAACACTAGGTGATATGTGACACTGTCGGCTCTGCTACATCTCTGGCCTCAGCACTGACATGATACAGACACTTAGCTGTGACATACTTTACATTCTCGGCCTTGTGTGTGTGGGGCCCGGGTGATGTTGAGCTCTGCTGTGTTTCGCGCAGTGTCAGGGTGTAGTGTCCTTGGCTCGGATACAGTCGCTGTGTGGTCCATGTCAGAGGTGTTTCTGCTCTTCTCTCCCCTTGGTGGGTGGGTAGGTAGGAACCTGCTGTGTAATGTCAGTGTTATCTGTGGGGTCAGGGGAAGGGGGGGGTTATGGCGTATGATAACAGATCTGTATTATTCGGGTGACCCCTGATAACCACAACCTGACCCCGGGGTGCAATAACGCTGTACTGGTCACATGACTGCTGGGATGTCAGGAGAATCCAAGACTAGCACTTCCTGAGTATAATTGTTGGCTTCTTGGCCTGTTTTGTCACGGTTACATATAGTATATGGCGGTATTATGTCATTATTACAGTCACAGACACCACAGGGTGAACAAGCAGTATCCAGCAGCCAAGGAGTTAATAAACCTGATAGATAGATAGATAGATAGGAGATAGATAGATAGATAGATAGATAGATAGATAGATAGATAGGAGATAGATAGATAGGAGATAGATAGATAGATAGATAGATAGATAGATAGATAGATAGGGAGATAGATAGATAGATAGATAGATAGATAGATAGATAGATAGGAGATAGATAGATAGATAGGAGATAGATAGATAGATAGATAGATAGATAGATAGATAGATAGAGAGATAGATAGATAGATAGATAGATAGATAGATAGATAGATAGATAGGGAGATAGATAGATAGATAGATAGATAGATAGATAGATAGATAGATAGATAGATAGATAGGAGATAGATAGATAGATAGGAGATAGATAGATAGATAGATAGGAGATAGATAGATAGGAGATAGATAGATAGATAGATAGATAGATAGATAGATAGATAGGGAGATAGGGAGATAGATAGATAGATAGATAGATAGATAGATAGGATATAGATAGATAGATAGATAGATAGATAGATAGATAGATAGATAGATAGGAGAGATAGATAGATAGATAGATAGGATATAGATAGATAGATAGGAGAGATAGATAGATAGATAGATAGATAGATAGATAGATAGATAGATAGATAGATAGATAGATAGATAGATAGATAGATGGTATATAGCCGTGTACCGGTGCAGATACATTGTGTTACTATGATATGTTTATAGCACATTGTTCAGACTGTTACACTGTGACGCCTCTTCAGCTGTCAGGATCGGTTTCCATTCATTGATTGTTGAGGAAGGTTTTTGTTTTCCATCGGCCCTGAGGTTTTGTTTGCGTTGGGTCCTGTATATGGCCGTGGTCAGTGTGTGACTACCTGCGCTCATGTTGTGGGGTCCCCGGCACCGGCTGAGGGGTGTCTGGGGCAGATTTAGGTTTCGGCGCGGCTCTCATTCCCATGTAAATCTCCTATAATGGTAACACCTGCTTTTAACCCATCGGCCATACCAGCTGCTCCCGGAGCTGACATCGTACAGCTGCTCCTCTCAGACCTGACGTTATTACACAACAGGGGCGTCACTGATCTCCCCCTGCGCCGCTGATCACTGTATCTCTGGTAAACAATGGGGGAAGGTGATTCACTTAAAGGGCCGGCACACAATCTCCAATTATTATTGGCATGATAGAATTCTGCTGGCTGGATCCACCACTAGGGGTCAGGCCTGTGAGTGTATGACATCACCGACAGTTCGTATATGACATCACAGACAGCTCGTGTATGACATCACCGACAGCTCGTATATGACATCACCGACAGTTCGTATATGACATCACAGACAGCTCGTGTATGACATCACCGACAGCTCGTATATGACATCACCGACAGTTCGTATATGACATCACCGACAGCTCGTATATGACATCACCGACAGCTCCTGTATGACATCACAGATGGCTCCTGTATGACATCACAGACAGCTCATGTATGACATCAGACGGCTCCTGTATGACATCACAGACGGCTCCTGTATGACATCACAGACGGCTCCTGTATGACATCACAGACTGCTCATGTATGACATCACAGATGGCTCCTGTATGACATTACTGACATCTCGTGTATGACATCGCAGACATCCCGTGTATGACATCACAGACAGCTCATGTATGGCATCACAGACGGCTCCTGTATAACATCACAGTCGACTCCTGTATGACATCACAGACGGCTCCTGTATGACATCACAGACAGCTCATGTATGGCATCACAGACGGCTCCTGTATAACATCACAGTCGACTCCTGTATGACATCACAGACGGCTCCTGTATGACATCACAGACTGCTCATGTATGACATCACAGACTGCTCATGTATGACATCACAGACGACTCCTGTATGACATCACAGACAGCTCATGTATGACATCACAGACTGCTCGTGTATGACGTCACAGACGCCTCCTGTATAACATCACAGTCGACTCCTGTATGACATAGCTGATACACTGTAACAAACCACCAGCAAAGGAGAGATTTCTGCCACTGATGCGTTTATTGGACTGAATGCGATTGCGACGACCCCTCATCTGTGAGACGTTAAAAGGTTTCCATTCACTGACTACAAGCTTGAGGAACCTGCTGAGAAACTGAGACTCCAGAGCAGCTGGACTGGCCCTTTAAGGCGCTGTTTTTAGTGATGTCACATTGGGGCCCCCTCCATGTCACCCCCTGAGCAGTTATTGTGGTGCACGATGGGTTAATGTGTTGCGATTCCCATCAGGACAGATCCGGTTCTTCCCCAGGTCCTGTGCCCATATGAGGAGTCCTCTGGACCCTCACCCCTTCCCCCGCCTCGCCCTCCAGGTGCCCCCTCACATCTAATCCACTTCTATCAAACACTAACCACTTAGTCACTGGGATCCTGACATGGCCGCCCCCGGACAGGAGTGATGTCGCTACAATGAAGTGCAGGCGCCGCGCTGACTGACTACACTGAGTGTCTGATGATTTCACGTGGCGGCATTAGGGAGGGGGGCAAATCCCTCCTGTGATGAGACTGGGGGGCAACGTTTTTATGATCCCCCTATAAATGGGCTATTCAAGAATAGAAAAACTGGACCGCTTTCTGTAAGAAACAGCGCCTCACCAGTCCACCGGTTGTACTTGGTATTGCAGCTCAGCACTATCTCTATTCATACACTATGTTTCGGATCTCTGCTGGCTGTCAGTGACTTTAGACACTCTTGGTCCAGATCAGATCACCCCGTACACTGCTAGTCCTGCTCTCAGCGGAGGGTTTGTTACAATCTAGTCTGGACAATGCTCTGTGTACCCATAAAAACTACAGCTCACCCCACAAAAAGACAAACCCCTCACTCATTCCACCGCGCCGGCCACAGAAAATGAGAACAGTGGCACAAAACAAATTATTAAGTATAAAGAATAGACATTTATAAGTAACCCCCCCCCCCCAAAAAAAAAAAAAAAACCTCCGAAAACATTTCTATAAATATTTCTCAGAACATAAAATGGGACATTAAAAGGAGCCGCAAAAGTACAACCGAACCTACAAAAAACAAGTCCTCGTAGATGAAGTGGAGAAGTAGATAGTGTGGGGTAGATTGGACGAAATAGGGGTCAAGGGTCACCATAGTAATGTCCCGAATGTGCAGGCAGGGCTTGTGCATGATAACTGGTGTGTCCTGTGATCAGGGCTGTGGGGCATAATAGAGGTTACAGGGGCCGCAGTGGGGCATAATAGAGGTTACAGGGGCCACAGTGGGGCATAATAGAGGTTACAGGGGCCGCAGTGGGGCATAATAGAGGTTACAGGGGCCACAGTGGGGCATAACAGAGGTTACAGGGGCCACAGTGGGGCATAATAGAGGTTACAGGGGCCGCTGTGGGGCATAATAGAGGTTACAGGGGCCACAGTGGGGCATAACAGAGGTTACAGGGGCCACAGTGGGGCATAACAGAGGTTACAGGGGCCACAGTGGGGCATAATAGAGGTTACAGGGGCCGCTGTGGGGCATAATAGAGGTTACAGGGGCCACAGTGGGGCATAACAGAGGTTACAGGGGCCACAGTGGGGCATAACAGAGGTTACAGGGGCCACAGTGGGGCATAATAGAGGTTACAGGGGCCACAGTGGGGCATAATAGAGGTTACAGGGGCCGCAGTGGGGCATAATAGAGGTTACAGGGGCTGCTGTGGGGCATAATAGAGGTTACAGGGGCCACAGTGGGGCATAACAGAGGTTACAGGGGCCACAGTGGGGCATAATAGAGGTTACAGGGGCCACAGTGGACCCTTCAAGGTTTATTATGCCCCACATTTATACACCCATGAACTATTATTATACTCGGATAATAATATAATAATAATCGGAGCCCCAGGGGAGGTGAGAGAACATAATAAACACTGTTACTCACCTCTCCGGGATCTGATGTTAATCCTAGCAGGCTTCGGGCCTATATGGTAATGTATCAGACGTCACGTGGTCTGGGATATTACCATATAGGCCCAAAGCCTGTGGTAGCAGTAACATATAGGCCCAAAGCCTGTGGTAGCAGTAACATATAGGCCCAAAGCCTGTGCTAGCAGTAACAGCCTGTTACCATACAGGCCCAAAGCCTGTGCTAGCAGTAACAGGCTATTACTACTAGCACAGGCTTTGGGCCTATATGGTAATATCCCAGACCACGTGACGTCTGACACATTACCATATAGGCCCGAAGCCGGCTAGGATTAACATCAGATCCCGGAGAGGTGAGTAACAGTGTTTATTATGTTCTCTCACCTCCCCTGGGGCTCCGATTATTATACTCGGGGGTCTGAGAAGACCCCTGAGTATAATAATAGCGGTAGTGGGATCGCGGCCTGGCCCAGGCCTACTCACTGCCGGCCTCAGCGGCCTGTAGTACAAGGGGAAGTGGGGGCGGCAGTGAGCAGCTCCAGGTTGGTATATAGGCCGCTACCTGCTGGAGATGCTCAAGAAGGTAGCGGTCTATTATAAAACAAATAATAAAAATAAAGTGATTATACTTACTGACATGAGCGCTGCTGCCACCGTCTCCTCTTCTCCCGGCAGATTATTATTATTATTATTATTATTATTACTGTAATCCCATGGTGCTCTGTAGGCCTTCCTGAATAGGGGAGTCTTCAGGGCCTTCTTGTGATTGTGGGGGTCAGTCTTATGTGTCTTGGTAAGGAGTTCCAGAGTATGGGGGATGCACGGGAGAAATCTTGGAGACGGTTGTGTGAGGAGCGGATGAGGGCAGAGCGGAGTAGGAGGTCATTGGAGGATCTGAGGTTACGTGTGGGCAGGTAGTGGGAGATTAGGTCAGAGATATATGGAGGGGACAGGTGAGGATGAGGTCAGAGATATATGGAGGGGAGTGGTGAGGATGAGGTCAGAGATATATGGAGGGGACAGGTGAGGTCAGAGATACAGTCCTATGAAAAAGTTTGGGCACCCCTATTAATCTTAATCATTTTTAGTTCTAAATATTTTGGTGTTTATAACAGCCATTTCAGTTTGATATATCTAATAACTGATGGACACAGTAATATTTCAGGATTGAAATGAGGTTTATTGTACTAACAGAGAATGTGCAATATGCATTAAACCAAAATTTGACCAGTGCAAAAGTATGGGCACCTCAACAGAAAAGTGACATTAATATTTAGTAGACCCTCCTTTTGCAAAGATAACAGCCTCTAGTCGCTTCCTGTAGCTTTTAATCAGTTCCTGGATCCTGGATGAAGGGATTTTGGACAAACAATTCAAGTTCAGTTAAGTTTGATGGTCGCCGAGCATGGACAGCCCGCTTCAAATCATCCCACAGATGTTCAATGATATTCAGGTCTGGGGACTGGGATGGCCATTCCAGAACATTGTAATTGTTCCTCTGCATGAATGCCTGAGGATTTGGAGCGGTGTTTTGGATCATTGTCTTGCTGAAATATCCATCCCCGGCGTAACTTCAACTTCGTCACTGATTCTTGAACATTATTCTCAAGAATCTGCTGATACTGAGTGGAATCCATGCGACCCTCAACTTTAACAAGATTCCCGATGCCGGCATTGGCCACACAGCCCCAAAGCATGATGGAACCTCCACCAAATTTTACAGTGGGTAGCATGTGTTTTTCTTGGAATGCTGTTTCTTTTTGGACGCCATGCATAACGTCTTTTTTTTATAACCAAACAACTCAATTTTTGTTTCCAAAATGAAGCTGCCTTGTCCAAATGTGCTTTTTCATACCTCAGGCAACTCTATTTGTGGCGTACGTGCAGAAACGGCTTCTTTCTCATCACTCTCCCATACAGCTTCTATTTGTGCAAAGTGCGCTGTATAGTTGACCGATGCACAGTGACACCATCTGCAGCAAGATGATGCTGCAGCTCTTTGGAGGTGGTCTGTGGATTGTCCTTGACTGTTCTCACCATTCTTCTTCTCTGCCTTTCTGATATTTTTCTTGGCCTGCCACTTCTGGGCTTAACAAGAACTGTCCCTGTGGTCTTCCATTTCCTTACTATGTTCCTCACAGTGGAAACTGACAGGTTAAATCTCTGAGACAACTTTTTGTATCCTTCCCCTGAACAACTATGCTGAACAATCTTTGTTTTCAGATCATTTGAGAGTTGTTTTGAGTAGCCCATGATGCCACTCTTCAGAGGAGATTCAAATAGGAGATCAACTTGCAATTGGCCACCTTAAATACCTTTTCTTATGATTGGATACATCTGGCTATGAAGTTCAAAGCTCACTGAGGTTACAAAACCAATTTTGTGCTTCAGTAAGTCAGTAAAAAGTAGTTAGGGGAATTCAAATCAATAAAATGATAAGGGTGCCCATACTTTTGCATCGGTCAAATTTTGGTTTAATGCATATTGCACATTTTCTGTTAGTACAATAAACCTCATTTCAATCCTGAAATATTACTGTGTCCATCAGTTATTAGATATATCAAACTGAAATGGCTGCTGCAAACACCAAAATATTTAGAACAAAAAATGATTAAGATTAATAGGGGTGCCCAAACTTTTTCATAGGACTGTATATGGAGGGGACAGGTGTGGATGAGGTCAGAGATATATAGAGGGGACAGGTGTGGATGAGGTCAGAGATATATGGAGGGGACAGGTGAGGATGAGGTCAGAGATATATGGAGGGGACAGGTGAGGATGAGGTCAGAGATATATGGAGAGGACAGGTGAGGATGAGGTCAGAGATATATGGAGGGGACAGGTGAGGATGAGGTCAGAGATATATGGAGGGACAGGTGAGGATGAGGTCAGAGATATATGGAGGGGACAGGTGTGGATGAGGTCAGAGATATATGGAGGGGACAGGTGAGGATGAGGTCAGAGATATATGGAGGGGACAGGTGAGGATGAGGTCAGAGATATATGGAGGGGACAGGTGTGGATGAGGTCAGAGATATATGGAGGGGACAGGTGAGGATGAGGTCAGAGATATATGGAGGGGACAGGTGAGGATGAGGTCAGAGATATATGGAGGGGACAGGTGAGGATGAGGTCAGAGATATATGGAGGGGACAGGTGAGGATGAGGTCAGAGCTATATGGAGGGGACAGGTGAGGATGAGGTCAGAGATATATGGAGGGGACAGGTGAGGATGAGGTCAGAGATATATGGAGGGGACAGGTGTGGATGAGGTCAGAGATATATGGAGGGGACAGGTGAGGATGAGGTCAGAGATCTATGGAGGGGACAGGTGTGGATGAGGTCAGAGATATATGGAGGAGACAGGTGAGGTCAGGGATATATGGAGGGGACAGGTGAGGATGAGGTCAGAGATATATGGAGGGGACAGGTGAGGATGAGGTCAGAGATATATGGAGGGGACAGGTGAGGATGAGGTCAGAGATATATGGAGGGGACAGGTGAGGATGAGGTCAGAGATATATGGAGGGGACAGGTGAGGATGAGGTCAGAGATATATGGAGGGGACAGGTGTGGATGAGGTCAGAGATATATGGAGGGGACAGGTGAGGATGAGGTCAGAGATATATGGAGGGGACAGGTGAGGATGAGGTCAGAGATATATGGAGGGGACAGGTGAGGATGAGGTCGGAGATATATGGAGGGGACAGGTGAGGGTGAGGTCAGAGATATATCGAGGGGACAGGTGAGGAGGTCAGAGATATATGGAGGGGACAGGTGAGGATGAGGTCAGAAATATATGGAGGGGACAGGTGAGGATGAGGTCAGAGATATATGGAGGGGACAGGTGAGGATGAGGTCAGAGATATATGGAGGGGACAGGTGAGGATGAGGTCAGAGATATATGGAGGGGACAGGTGTGGATGAGGTCAGAGATATATGGAGGGGACAGGTGAGGATGAGGTCAGAGATATATGGAGGGGACAGGTGAGGATGAGGTCAGAGATATATGGAGGGGACAGGTGAGGATGAGGTCGGAGATATATGGAGGGGACAGGTGAGGGTGAGGTCAGAGATATATGGAGGGGACAGGTGAGGAGGTCAGAGATATATGGAGGGGACAGGTGAGGATGAGGTCAGAAATATATGGAGGGGACAGGTGAGGATGAGGTCGGAGATATATGGAGAGGACAGGTGAGGGTGAGGTCAGAGATATATCGAGGGGACAGGTGAGGATGAGGTCAGAGATATATGGAGGGGAGAGGTGAGGATGAGGTCAGAGATATATCGAGGGGACAGGTGAGGGTGAGGTCAGAGATATATGGAGGGGACAGGTGAGGATGAGGTCAGAGATATATGGAGGGGACAGGTGAGGAGGTCAGAGATATATGGAGGGGACAGGTGAGGAGGTCAGAGATATATGGAGGGGACAGGTGAGGATGAGGTCAGAGATATATGGAGGGGACAGGTGGGGATGAGGTCAGAGATATATGGAGGGGACAGGTGAGGATGAGGTCAGAGATATATGGAGGGGACAGGTGTGGATGAGGTCAGAGATATATCGAGGGGACAGGTGAGGGTGAGGTCAGAGATATATGGAGGGGACAGGTAAGGATGAGGTCGGAGATATATGGAGGGGACAGGTGAGGATGAGGTCAGAGATATATGGAGGGGACAGGTTGTGGATAAGGTTGGAGGGGACAGGGGTAAGTGTGGGCTTCATTCTCAGTGATGTCACCGCTCTCTAGTATATACTGTATATATAGCCCGTATCCTCAGTGATGTCACCGCTCTCTAGTATATATATATTGCCCGTATCCTCAGTGCTGTGACACTTACTCTCTTGTACCCTCAGACTTTGCGTGTCACTATCCTGTACTCCGAGTATCTTAGTTCTCTGTGTCAGTAAATTTCCCACTCACAGGGCACAGACTGATATTAATGGCTCTGTGTGCGGAGCCTGCAGTGTAACCTGCAGACACCAGGGTGCGCTGCGCCTCTCGGCCAGCAGGGGGCTCTCTTACACACGATTTCTGTTATTACAGCCGGGTCACCTGTTATATGAGATATGTTTTATATTCCATGCCGGGGCTGTTAGTGAATCTCGCGGGTTATTAGACTCAAATATACATTATAATCAAATATTTTATATACGCCTGAAAGTATGTGACCCCCTTCTGGTGTGGCCGGGTCTTTCATCCTCATGTTTTTGCTCTCAGATCTATGAGGCCTCCAACCCCGCAATCTGGATAGACAAACACTAGCAGTAGACAGGCTCCACACCTCGCCATTCCTAAGATCTCTGCTTGCTGTCAGTGACTTGTCTCCATCCAGCGGCAGTCGTCCTGTACAGCGCTCGTCCTGCTCGCTGCAGAGGGTTTGTCACATTATATCCAGTATGATACTGAGAGGACTGCTGAAAAGTGATCTCTACAGAACAGGAAGCGTCGGCCAATGCACAAAAATTGCAGTGCAGGACAATATAGTGTAGTCGTAGTCAGAAGCGGATTTCTCTCTTCCAGGGATGAGATGGTTAATGCTATTTAGGCAACAGAGGCTCCATGCCGCCCTCTGGGGTGACACCCGGGGTGGGGAGAGATTATTTAGTAGGGTCCACCGGGTCTGACTGATGTGCGGTCTCATTACCAGTAATATTCTGCTCAAGGACAAGGTTTTCCCGGGGGCTGCCTCTGTAGGAGGGGATTCCTGCCATAGTTTGGGGTCTTTGTTCTTCAAGGTTTTTCGGGAGAGTCTTGTGTGGTTGTCTCTCTCGAGACCGTCTATATATCACCTCCTCCACCTCAAGGTCTCGCTCACACTTGTACTTGAAACTTCTGCAGCTTGTTTGATAGATTAAGTAGTTTAGAAAGCAAACATGAGGGGGTCACAAACTTTACCTGCCCGGGGATAAGAGTGTCTGGGTACGGTGACAGTCACATAGCAGTCACTAGTCTGAGACAGTCCTTACCAATATAAAGAGCTTACACACTAGCCCACTCACACAGCAGTCTCCCAAGAGAGTGCTCACACAATAGACTGCTCATAAATTAGTCCCCTCCATAGAGTGCTCACAAAATAGTCACTCAATAGAGTGCTCACATAATGTCCCCCTGTAGACTGCTCATACCGTACTTTCCCAATAAAGTGCCCACACAATACTCCCCTGGTAGACTGTTTGCACAGCAGTCCTCCAATAGAGTGCAGATAGAGTGCTGACACAATAGTCCCTCACAACTGTATACACATTAGTCTCTTTCAAAGAGTCTTCACACAGCAGTCTGCCAAGAGAGTGCTCACACCGTGGTTTCCCAATAAAGTGCTCACATAATAGTCCCCTTACAAAAAAAAAGTCTTTACAGTAGGGGGTTCACATAGTAATCCCTGAATAGAGTGCTCACACAAGAGTCCTTCCAATAGAGTGCTCATACAGTAGTACCTGATATAGTGCTCATACAGAAGTCCTCTGACAGAGTGCTCATACAGTAGTACCCAATAGAGTGCTCACAGAGTAGTACCCAATAGAGTGCTCATACAGTAGTACCC
Organism: Leptodactylus fuscus; assembly: GCF_031893055.1. Lineage (NCBI taxonomy): Eukaryota > Metazoa > Chordata > Amphibia > Anura > Leptodactylidae > Leptodactylus > Leptodactylus fuscus. The sequence goes on along the minus strand of NC_134266.1, from coordinate 275,483,538 downwards.
AATAGAGTGCTCACAGAGTAGTACCCAATAGAGTGCTCATACAGTAGTACCCGATAGAGTGCTCATACATAAGTCCTCTGATAGAGTGCTCATACAGTAGTACCTGATAGAGTTATCACACAATAGTACCCGATAGAGTGCTCATACAGTAGTACCCGATAGAGTGCTCATACAGAAGTCCTCTGATAGAGTGCTCATACAGTAGTACCCGATAGAGTTATCACACAATAGTACCCGATAGAGTGCTCATACAGTAGTACCCGATAGAGTGCTCATACAGAAGTCCTCTGATAGAGTGCTCATACAGTAGTACCCGATAGAGTTATCACACTCTAGAACCTGATAGAGTGCTCATACAGAAGTCCTCTGATAGAGTGCTCATACAGTAGTACCCAATAGAGTGCTCACACTCTAGAACCTGATAGAGTGCTCATACAGTAGTACTCGATAGAGTGCTCACACAGTAGTACCCGATAGGTTCTAGAGTGTGGGCACTCTATTGGGTACTACTGTATGAGCACTCTATCAGAGGACTTCTGTATGAGCACTCTATCGGGTACTACTGTGAGCACACTATCGGGTATTATTGCGCTCATACAGTTGTCGTCTGTTAGACTGCTCATACAGTTGTCATCTATTAGAGCGCTCATACAGTTGTCCTCTGTTATACTGCTCATACAGTTGTTGTCTGATAGACTGCTCATACAGTTGTCCTCTGTTAGACTGCTCATACGGTTGTTGTCTGTTAGACTGCTCATACAGTTGTCTATTAGACTGCTCATACAGTTGTCCTCTGTTAGACTGCTCATACAGTTGTCGTCTGTTAGATCGCTCATACAGTTGTCGTCTGTTAGACTGCTCATACGGTTGTTGTCTGTTAGACTGCTCATACAGTTGTCGTCTGTTAGACTGCTCATACGGTTGTTGTCTATTAGACTGCTCATACAGTTGTCTATTAGACTGCTCATACAGTTGTCCTCTGTTAGACTGCTCATACAGTTGTCCTCTGATAGACTGCTCATACAGTTGTCGTCTGATAGACTGCTCATACAGTTGTCTTCTATTAGACTGCTCATACAGTTGTTGTCTGTTATACTGCTCATACAGTTGTCGTCTGTTAGACTGCTCATACAGTTGTCTTCTGATAGACTGCTCATACAGTTGTCGTCTATTAGACTGCTCATACAGTTGTTGTCTATTAGACTGCTCATACAGTTGTCCTCTGATAGACTGCTCATACAGTTGTCGTCTATTAGAGCGCTCATACAGTTGTCCTCTGTTAGACTGCTCATACAGTTGTTCTCTGTTAGACTGCTCATACACTTGTTCTCTGTTATACTGCTCATACAGTTGTCGTCTATTAGAGCGCTCATACAGTTGTTCTCTGTTAGACTGCTCATACAGTTGTCCTCTGTTAGAGCGCTCATACAGTTGTCGTCTATTAGACTGCTCATACAGTTGTCGTCTATTAGAGCGCTCATACAGTTGTCGTCTGTTAGACTGCTCATACAGTTGTTCTCTGTTAGACTGCTCATACAGTTGTCGTCTGTTAGACTGCTCATACAGTTGTCGTCTGTTAGACTGCTCATACAGTTGTCGTCTATTAGAGCGCTCGTACAGTTGTCGTCTATTAGACTGCTCATACAGTTGTCATCTATTAGAGTGCTCATACAGTTGTCATCTATTAGAGTGCTCATACAGTTGTCGTCTATTAGACTGCTCATACAGTTGTCCTCTGTTAGACTGCTCATACAGTTGTCGTCTATTAGACTGCTCATACAGTTGTCGTCTATTAGAGCGCTCATACAGTTGTTGTCTGATAGACTGCTCATACAGTTGTCGTCTGTTAGACTGCTCATACCGTTGTCGTCTATTAGACTGCTCATACAGTTGTCGTCTATTAGACTGCTCATACAGTTGTACTCTGTTAGACTGCTCATACAGTTGTCATCTATTAGACTGCTCATACAGTTGTCGTCTATTAGAGCGCTCATACAGTTGTCCTCTGTTAGACTGCTCATACAGTTGTCCTCTGTTAGACTGCTCATACAGTTGTCCTCTGATAGACTGCTCATACAGTTGTCGTCTGTTAGACTGCTCATACAGTTGTCTTCTGATAGACTGCTCATACAGTTGTCCTCTGTTAGACTGCTCATACAGTTGTCGTCTGTTAGACTGCTCATACAGTTGTCGTCTGTTAGACTGCTCATACAGTTGTCTTCTGATAGACTGCTCATACAGTTGTCTTCTGATAGACTGCTCATACAGTTGTCCTCTGTTAGACTGCTCATACAGTTGTCTTCTGATAGACTGCTCATACAGTTGTCCTCTGTTAGACTGCTCATACAGTTGTCGTCTATTAGAGCGCTCATACAGTTGTCGTCTGATAGACTGCTCATACAGTTGTCGTCTGTTAGACTGCTCATACAGTTGTCCTCTGTTAGAGCGCTGATAAAGTTGTCGTCTATTAGACTGCTCATACAGTTGTCGTCTATTAGAGCGCTCATACAGTTGTTCTCTGTTAGACTGCTCATACAGTTGTCCTCTGTTAGAGCGCTCATACAGTTGTTGTCTGTTAGAGCGCTCATACAGTTGTCGTCTGTTAGACTGCTCATACAGTTGTCGTCTGTTAGAGCGCTCATACAGTTGTCGTCTATTAGAGCGCTCATACAGTTGTCGTCTGTTAGACTGCTCATACAGTTGTCCTCTGTTAGACTGCTCATACAGTTGTCGTCTGTTAGACTGCTCATACAGTTGTCGTCTATTAGAGCGCTCATACAGTTGTCGTCTGTTAGACTGCTCATACAGTTGTTGTCTGATAGACTGCTCATACAGTTGTCCTCTGTTAGACTGCTCATACAGTTGTCCTCTGTTAGACTGCTCATACAGTTGTCCTCTGTTAGACTGCTCATACAGTTGTCGTCTGTTAGACTGCTCATACAGTTGTCCTCTGTTAGACTGCTCATACAGTTGTTGTCTATTAGACTGCTCATACAGTTGTCGTCTATTAGAGTGCTCATACAGTTGTCTTCTGATAGACTGCTCATACAGTTGTCCTCTGTTAGACTGCTCATACAGTTGTTGTCTATTAGACTGCTCATACAGTTGTCGTCTATTAGAGTGCTCATACAGTTGTCTTCTGATAGACTGCTCATACAGTTGTCCTCTGATAGACTGCTCATACAGTTGTTGTCTATTAGACTGCTCATACAGTTGTCGTCTATTAGAGTGCTCATACAGTTGTCTTCTGTTAGACTGCTCATACAGTTGCCGTCTGTTAGACTGCTCATACAGTTGTCTTCTGATAGACTGCTCATACAGTTGTCCTCTGTTAGACTGCTCATACAGTTGTCTTCTGTTAGACTGCTCATACAGTTGTCCTCTGTTAGAGCGCTCATACAGTTGTCATCTATTAGACTGCTCATACAGTTGTCGTCTGTTAGACTGCTCATACAGTTGTCCTCTGTTAGAGCGCTGATAAAGTTGTCGTCTATTAGACTGCTCATACAGTTGTCGTCTATTAGAGCGCTCATACAGTTGTTCTCTGTTAGACTGCTCATACAGTTGTCCTCTGTTAGAGCGCTCATACAGTTGTCGTCTGTTAGAGCGCTCATACAGTTGTCGTCTGTTAGACTGCTCATACAGTTGTCGTCTGTTAGAGCGCTCATACAGTTGTCGTCTATTAGAGCGCTCATACAGTTGTCGTCTGTTAGACTGCTCATACAGTTGTTCTCTGTTAGACTGCTCATACAGTTGTCCTCTGTTAGACTGCTCATACAGTTGTCGTCTGTTAGACTGCTCATACAGTTGTCGTCTATTAGAGCGCTCATACAGTTGTCCTCTGTTAGACTGCTCATACAGTTGCTGTCTATTAGAGCGCTCATACAGTTGCCATCTATTAGAGCGCTCATACAGTTGCCGTCTATTAGAGTGCTCCCATATTAGCCCCCTCCAGATATTTGGGGGCGGAGCCTCTTCTCTCTGCGCTCTCTTATTATTCTGGATTATGACATTTGCTTCTTCTGCCAGTCCCTCACATAGTAAACAACCTGTAAGCTGGCGCTCTGGGCACAGTGTGATGAGACGAGGCGGCAGCGCCAAGTCTGTGAGAGTGGCCCCATAACAATGAGTGTCTGTGCCGCCCTTTATGGGAACGCCGTGTCTGCCCGTGTCACAGTCTGCGGAGTTCGCTGTCCATGGTTCTATGTAAATACTGCCTAATGTGAAACACATGCTGCTGCCACTGCGGGGAGTCTGGGGAGGAACGGGTTAAAAAGGAAGGAGATACAACATGGCCGACACTTAAAGGGGTCCTCTCACCACCGCCAACAACTCTGGTTATCCTTCAGTAGGTGGCGCTCCGCTGATTCTGGCACAGGTGGGATCTTTCCTCTAGTCCTCACCATTCCTGAGCAATCACTGCTATCAGTTTCAGCACCATTATGCTAATTGGACCCTCATACTGTCAGGTGGGAGGGGCTCCGGCAATCTACTCCATCCAGGACCACCCACTTGACAGTAGGGAGCCTGATAGGAGCGGTGATATTTACATGGACTGTGTGGCAGAATAGTTACATAATATAATCTGTAATCTGACGGAGGAGTGTGCCAGCAGCACAGAGGATTTGAGGAAGTCTGCTGATTTCATACGAGATCACCTAGTGGAGAGTTACATAGTGGAAGGGGCACGGTTGCAGCAGTACAGAGGATTTCAGGAAAGCAGTGTGCTGATCTTATAGAGGAGGTCATAGACGGAGAATTACGTTACATAAGGGGTAGGGTCCACAGCAGTACAGAGGATTTCAGAAGAGGAGTGTGCTAATTTTTTAGAGGAGATCACAGGTTGAGAGTAATGTTATATAAGGGGCAGGGTCCACAGCAGTACAGAGTATTTCAGGAAAGCATCGTTATATGTCGATGTAAAGATAGAGCTGCAGGTGACAGGGCTAAAAAAAGTCAGTGTGTGGTGGTCACAGCAACGCAGAGTATTTCAGAGTAGTGTATGTGGTACTGGGTACTATTTCATACAGCTTTTTTTAGGATCAGGAATCTCTGGGGCAGGCTGGTACTTGTGGTTCGACACCTTGATATTAAAGTCCTGGGTTGCGAGTCCGTCCCTCTAGGAGTATTGCAGCAGTAATGATGGCTCGGGACAGGACTGACAACCGCAAATAGTGAGCCCGGCCTGTGCCATAATATAAGCTAATATAATCTGCCCACATGAAGGGGCCGAGCCGCCCGCAATGTGTGGTGTGCCCGCCGTGCGGCCGATTATTTGGCCTGGCACCTCCTGCCTAATGGAACAGAACTCATTAAAAGCCCCCGGAGCAAAACAAACACAACTTGTGCGAGTGTCCCGTTACTGAAGAAGGTGCAAGCCGTGAGCTCACAGGAATGTGCCGCCCACTGCCAACCATCCAAAAATTCACACGGACAGCGGCGAGGCCCCGCTCTGGGGCGGAGGGTCCTTTGTAAAAGCTTTCACATGACGACACGGAATCCTGAGCCTCGTAGGACAATGATGAGAGTGTTCAATGGCGTCTCCGAGCGGAGGGCACCGCGCCTTCTGTTTATTACAGGAAAATACGGCTAAAAATAAGGTGTAATATACCAGGCCGAGCCAAAGACACCGCACCGAGAATACGGATATATACCGCACGTACACGAATAGCAATGTCTGATACACCTGTCACATGATGGGAGAAGTAGTACTCCAAATCATGCCTGTAACATATGATAGGAGTTGTACATAGGAGGTAGTATTATAGTAGTTATATTCTTGTACATAGGAGCAGTATTATAGTAGTTATATTCTTGTACATAGGAGGTAGTATTATAGTAGTTATATTCTTGTACATAGGAGGTAGTATTATAGTAGTTATATTCTTGTACATAGGAGTAGTATTATAGTAGTTATATTCTTGTACATAGGAGTAGTATTATAGTAGTTATATTCTTGTACATAGGAGTAGTATTATAGTAGTTATATTCTTGTACATAGGAGTAGTATTATAGTAGTTATATTCTTGTACATAGGAGTAGTATTATAGTAGTTATATTCTTGTACATAGGAGTAGTATTATAGTAGTTATATTCTTGTACATAGGAGGTAGTATTATAGTAGTTATATTCTTGTACATAGGAGGTAGTATTATAGTAGTTATATTCTTGTACATAGGAGGTAGTATTATAGTAGTTATATTCTTGTACATAGGAGCAGTATTATAGTAGTTATATTCTTGTACATAGGAGCAGTATTATAGGAGTTATATTCTTGTATATAGCAGTAGTAGTATTATAGTAGTTATATTCTTGTACATAGGAGTAGTATTATAGTAGTTATATTCTTGTACATAGGAGCAGTATTATAGTAGTTATATTCTTGTACATAGGGGGTAGTATCATAGTAGTTATATTCTTGTACATAGGAGTAGTATTATAGTAGTTATATTCTTGTACATAGGAGGTAGTATTATAGTAGTTATATTCTTGTACACAGGAGTAGTATTGTAGTAGTTATATTCTTGTACATAGGAGGTAGTATTATAGTAGTTATATTCTTGTACACAGGAGTAGTATTATAGTAGTTATATTCTTGTACATAGGAGGTAGTATTATAGTAGTTATATTCTTGTACACAGGAGTAGTATTATAGTAGTTATATTCTTGTACATAGGAGGTAGTATTATAGTAGTTATATTCTTGTACATAGGAGCAATATTATAGTAGTTATATTCTTGTACATAGGAGCAGTATTATAGTAGTTATATTCTTGTACATAGGAGTAGTATTATAGTAGTTATATTCTTGCACATAGGAGTAGTATTATAGTAGTTACATTCTTGTACATAGCAGTAGTATTATAGTAGTTATATTCTTGTACATAGGAGTAGTATTATAGTAGTTATATTCTTGTACATAGGAGTAGTATTATAGTAGTTATATTCTTGTACATAGGAGGTAGTATTATAGTAGTTATATTCTTGTACATAGGAGTAGTATTATAGTAGTTATATTCTTGTACATAGGGGCAGTATTATAGTAGTTATATTCTTGTACATAGGAGCAGTATTATAGTAGTTATATTCTTGTACATAGGAGTAGTATTATAGTAGTTATATTCTTGCACATAGGAGTAGTATTATAGTAGTTACATTCTTGTACATAGGAGTAGTATTATAGTAGTTATATTCTTGTACATAGGAGTAGTATTATAGTAGTTATATTCTTGTACATAGGAGTAGTATTATAGTAGTTATATTCTTGTACATAGGAGGTAGTATTATAGTAGTTATATTCTTGTACATAGGAGTAGTATTATAGTAGTTATATTCTTGTACATAGGGGGTAGTATCATAGTAGTTATATTCTTGTATATAGCAGTAGTAGTATTATAGTAGTTATATTCTTGTACATAGGAGCAGTATCATAGTAGTTATATTCTTGTACATAGGAGCAGTATTATAGTAGTTATATTCTTGTACATAGGAGTAGTATTATAGTAGTTATATTCTTGTACATATGAGTAGTATTATAGTAGTTATATTCTTGTACATAGGAGGTAGTATTATAGTAGTTATATTCTTGTACATATGAGTAGTATTATAGTAGTTATATTCTTGTACATATGAGTAGTATTATAGTAGTTATATTCTTGTACATAGGAGGTAGTATTATAGTAGTTATATTCTTGTACATAGGAGCAGTATTATAGTAGTTATATTCTTGCACATAGGAGTAGTATTATAGTACTTATATTCCTGTACATAGGAGCAGTATTATAGTAGTTATATTCTTGTACATAGGAGTAGTATTATAGTAGTTATATTCTTGCACATAGGAGTAGTATTATAGTAGTTATATTCTTGTACATAGGAGTAGTATTATAGTAGTTATATTCTTGTACATAGGAGTAGTATTATAGTAGTTATATTCTTGTACATAGGAGTAGTATTATAGTAGTTATATTCTTGTACATAGGAGCAGTATTATAGTAGTTATATTCTTGTACATAGGAGCAGTATTATAGTAGTTATATTCTTGTACATAGGAGCAGTATTATAGTAGTTATATTCTTGTACATAGGAGGTAGTATTATAGTAGTTATATTCTTGTACATAGGAGTAGTATTATAGTAGTTATATTCTTGTACATAGGAGTAGTATTATAGTAGTTATATTCTTGTACATAGGAGTAGTATTATAGTAGTTATATTCTTATACATAGGAGTAGTATTATAGTAGTTATATTCTTGTACATAGGAGCAGTATTATAGTAGTTATATTCTTGTACATAGGAGGTAGTATTATAGTAGTTATATTCTTGTACATAGGAGTAGTATTATAGTAGTTATATTCTTGTACATAGGAGTAGTATTATAGTAGTTATATTCTTGTACATAGGAGTAGTATTATAGTAGTTATATTCTTGTACATAGGAGCAGTATTATAGTAGTTATATTCTTGTGCATAGGAGTAGTATTATAGTTGTTATATTATTGTATATAGGAGTAGTATTATAGTAGATATATTCTTGTGTATTATAGTAGTTATATGTATGTGCACCCTCTGGTATTATTGGTGATGGACATTAAATATAAAATAAAGCTATTTAGTATCTCCAGTTTTTATAGTGTGAAATATCTGTGATTTTTGATACAAGTTGAATTTGATGGATTTTTCTATTGTAATAAATCTCCATCATATATTACTTGCTTTATATTTCATAGAATTTCTTAGAATTTCCTATTTTCATGGTCCTGAATTTCGTTTCTCCATGATGACATAGTGTTAGTCCTCTTCGTGTTTTCCTCCATATTACATCTCTATTTCTGTCTGAGTTCTAACAATTGACCTGAGAAACGTTCCAAACCTTGGAGGATGACTCGCTGAATACCTGCCCAGGACTCTTTACCGTATATTGGTCTCCATACTGTATATCTGGCTCTCTACCATACAGATTTTCCGGCATACGATGTCCTGTTCGGTGAGTCCATACAGTTCTTGGTTCCGATCTTCTTATGGATTATAAATGTGGAGCTGCTTTTTGGAGTCGGCCATGTTCCTCCCATTGGATTGCAACTCTTCATCACGCCCATGGATTATAACTTGTAATGATACGACACGCCTTGAGTCATGTTTCCCTGTGGATTACATCTCCGTGGATTATAATTATACTCGTTCCTGTAGGACCAATGGATTATCATGTTTCAGTAGGACCCCATATTGATGGATTACAAGAGTCCCGCCAACTGGTACCGATTTATGGGGATACCTCTTGGGTTTTTGGAGAAAATGGATTCTGATATGGTGGAAGCTCTTCAGACGATGGTTATAGAAAGCAAAAATGGTGTCAAATACCGAGGCCAATGGGTCAACCAAGTAGAAGAAGCATGGTCCAGTCTTATCAGAGCGACTCTAGCTCGGAGGAGTCTGTTTTTGGTGACATCTTGCATTGTGGACTTGATTTTCAGGACCATGAACAATATCTGGGCCACCTTATACTGATTGACATTTCCATGAATACCTGCCAAGTATTAGCTATCATTGGTTGGGTCATGTTCGGTCTTGGTTCATTGACTGGATCGTGTTGGGGGTTGTAGTACTGTATACAATGTGAATATATTATTTGATATATAATATTTGATATTATATTATAATTATTTGATACATAAATTTTTATTAATTTTAGGTCCAGATATGTTCTGTTTATTTCACGGCAAGAAGTATGGTCCAGGAGAAAGCTGGCATCCTTACCTTGAACCTCAAGGAACTGTATATTGTATACGCTGCACGTGTTCTGAGGTATATCCGTCCAGTCTATGGTATCCGTCTGGTATATAGTGTGCTGGAAGGGAGAATGGGATGGAAGTCTAGGTATAGGAGAAGAATAGTAATGAAGCTCCTCATGGGTGATGTAATCAGATTAATCGGAGCTGATCAACTAGTATCTAGTAACCACCAACTAAGGAGTCACCAATAAATGGCTGGGAACCAACAAGTAGACAATACCCTCCAATAAGTAACTAATAACACTCAATCTATAGATAAAAATCACTAGTAAATGGCTGGAAACCAACAACCACCAACCAATAGGTGAAGCCAACCAACAAATTACTGGTAACAATCAATCTATAGATAGAGACCTCCAACCAATAGCTTGAAATCACCATTAAACATCTGATGACCAACCACCAATACCTAGAAATTCTGAATAAATGGCTGATAACCGCCAACCAGAAGATGATACCAACCAGAAGAAGATGATACCCACCAATGAGTAACTGGTAACAATCTATTGACAGATAGAAAGTATCAATCAATAGCTAAAAAAACAGCAATAAATATCCGTTGACCATCGGCCACCAACTACAAAGAGGTACCACCACTAAATAAGTGGTAACTATCAATCTGTAGACAGAAGCCACCAATAAATATCTGAGAATGAATAACCATCAATGAATAGATGATACTCACCGACGAGAAAATGTAGATAGAAACCACCAAACAAAAGCCAAAAGTCACTAATAAATGTCCAATAACCAACAACTACCAAGAATAGGTGATACCCACCAAAAAGTAACTGGTAACATCTGTAGATAAGAACCAATAAGAAATAACTAGACGCGAATGACCCACCAACGAGTAACTGGTGGGGGTCAATCTAGTGACCAACCAATAGCTAAAACCACCAATAAACTGGCTGGTAACAACCAGCCCATTACTAAAAAGTTATAATGATGAGGTAGTAACTAACAACCACCAATGAATAGCTGATGCCTGTCAGTGAGGAGCTGGTAACTACCAACCCATAGCTAGAAACCAACAACAGCCAGCTGGTGACCACCAACCCTTATCTAGAAGACACAAGTCAACAGCTGGTAACCACCAACCCTTAGCTAGAAGACACAAGTCAACAGCTGGTAACCACCAACCCTTATCTAGAAGACACAAGTCAACAGCTGGTAACCACCAACTCTTAGCTAGAAGACACAAGTCAACAGCTGGTAACCAACTCTTAGATAGAAGACACAAGTCAACAGCTGGTAACTACCAACCCATAGCTAGAAGACACAAGTCAACAGCTGGTAACCACCAATCCTTAGCGAGAAGACAGAAGTCAACAGCTGGTAATCACCAACCCTTATCTAGAAGACACAAGTCAACAGCTGGTAACCACCAACCCTTATCTAGAAGACACAAGTCAACAGCTGGTAACCACAAACCCTTATCTAGAAGACACAAGTCAACAGCTGGTAACCACCAACCCTTAGCTAGAAGACACAAGTCAACAGCTGGTAACCACCAACTCTTATCTAGAAGACACAAGTCAACAGCTGGAAACCACCAACCCTTAGCTAGAAGACAGAAGTCAACAGCTGGTAACCACAAACCCTTATCTAGAAGACACAAGTCAACAGCTGGTAACCACCAACTCTTATCTAGAAGACACAAGTCAACAGCTGGAAACCACCAACCCTTATCTAGAAGACACAAGTCAACAGCTGGTAACCACCAACTCTTATCTAGAAGACACAAGTCAACAGCTGGAAACCACCAATCCTTAGCTAGAAGACAGAAGTCAACAGCTGGTAACCACAAACCCTTATCTAGAAGACACAAGTCAACAGCTGGTAACCACCAACCCTTAGCTAGAAGACACAAGTCAACAGCTGGTAACCACCAACTCTTATCTAGAAGACACAAGTCAACAGCTGGTAACCACCAACTCTTATCTAGAAGACACAAGTCAACAGCTGGTAACCACCAACCCTTAGGTAGAAGACACAAGTCAACAGCTGGTAACCACCAACCCCTATCTAGAAGACACAAGTCAACAGCTGGTAACCACCAACCCTTAGGTAGAAGACACAAGTCAACAGCTGGTAACCACCAACTCTTATCTAGAAGACACAAGTCAACAGCTGGTAACCACCAACCCTTATATAGAAGACACAAGTCAACAGCTGGTAACCACCAACCCTTAGCTAGAAGACACAAGTCAACAGCTGGTAACCACCAACTCTTATATAGAAGACACAAGTCAACAGCTGGTAACCACCAACCCTTATCTAGAAGACACAAGTCAACAGCTGGTAACCACAAACCCTTATCTAGAAGACACAAGTCAACAGCTGGTAACCACCAATCCTTAGCTAGAAGACACAAGTCAACAGCTGGTAACCACCAACCCTTAACTAGAAGACACAAGTCAACAGCTGGTAACCACCAACTCTTATATAGAAGACACAAGTCAACAGCTGGTAACCACCAACCCTTATCTAGAAGACACAAGTCAACAGCTGGTAACCACAAACCCTTATCTAGAAGACACAAGTCAACAGCTGGTAACCACCAATCCTTAGCTAGAAGACACAAGTCAACAGCTGGTAACCACCAATCCTTAGCTAGAAGACACAAGTCAACAGCTGGTAACCACCAACTCTTATCTAGAAGACACAAGTCAACAGCTGGTAACCACCAACTCTTATCTAGAAGACACAAGTCAACAGCTGGTAACCACCAACTCTTATATAGAAGACACAAGTCAACAGCTGGTAACCACCAACCCTTATCTAGAAGACACAAGTCAACAGCTGGTAACCACCAACTCTTATATAGAAGACACAAGTCAACAGCTGGTAACCACCAACTCTTATATAGAAGACACAAGTCAACAGCTGATAACCACCAACCCTTATCTAGAAGACACAAGTCAACAGCTGGTAACCACAAACCCTTATCTAGAAGACACAAGTCAACAGCTGGTAACCACCAATCCTTAGCTAGAAGACACAAGTCAACAGCTGGTAACCACCAATCCTTAGCTAGAAGACACAAGTCAACAGCTGGTAACCACCAACCCTTAACTAGAAGACACAAGTCAACAGCTGGTAACCACCAACTCTTATATAGAAGACACAAGTCAACAGCTGGTAACCACCAACCCTTATCTAGAAGACACAAGTCAACAGCTGGTAACCACAAACCCTTATCTAGAAGACACAAGTCAACAGCTGGTAACCACCAATCCTTATCTAGAAGACACAAGTCAACAGCTGGTAACCACCAACCCTTAACTAGAAGACACAAGTCAACAGCTGGTAACCACCAACTCTTATATAGAAGACACAAGTCAACAGCTGGTAACCACCAACCCTTATCTAGAAGACACAAGTCAACAGCTGGTAACCACAAACCCTTATCTAGAAGACACAAGTCAACAGCTGGTAACCACCAATCCTTAGCTAGAAGACACAAGTCAACAGCTGGTAACCACCAACTCTTATCTAGAAGACACAAGTCAACAGCTGGAAACCACCAACCCTTAGCTAGAAGACACAAGTCAACAGCTGGTAACCACCAATCCTTAGCTAGAAGACACAAGTCAACAGCTGGTAACCACCAACCCACCAAGCGGATAGATACCGCCAACCAATGAATAGTAACCAACAACCCCTAACCAATAGCTGACAGTAAACCTATGAGTTACCAAACCATAGCCAGAAACCGCCCACCCATTGGAGGAAACCATCAACCGATATCTGATCATCATCCACATCCATCGTTGGAAACCCTCAACTAATGGCCAAAAAACTCTCATTCTAAAATCATCTCTTCTTGTTTTTGGCAAGAGACGGCTGTGGCTGCAATACCGCAGGTAACCTGTGAACAGGCGGGGCACTTTTTATGGAAGAAGTGTCCACCGCAACCCCTCCAGGATGGGTTGGTTGACTCTGGCAGCCATATTGGTTGTTGGCAGATTTTGAATTGATTTGAATTGACTATTCGTGTTGTGTGTAACATAGTGGCGACGTGCGATCTTTCCCGGCAGTGACGGTGTTAACCCCCAGTCACGGAGCTGGGTACACTAACACACTGCCCCATTCTTTGTCTGCAGCGGAGGGTTTCGTGGCGCGGTCCCTTTACAAGCCACAACATTTTTGTTCCTAATCCCATTGAGCGGTGTTCCTGAGCCGTAGCCGCCTGTCAGTGACTAGAACAAGGCCTCATTCATGAGCGGCAGAGCGGCGTCTGTTCTGCAGCCACTCACCGGCTAATTGATAAAGAGACACTCACGACGCCGCACGTTTCGATGACACTGGAGCGGCCACCACCACCCCCCGGGATATAGAGGTGGGGGGATGGGTGACACTTCTGTATCCCTCCCAGACACGGCGCTGACATCACTTGGCTCTCGCTCCTCAGACAGATTAATTGCAGACACTTTATAATAATTCTCTGTATTACGGGCTAATATTATAGGCACACATGGCGCAATTGTCTGCCACCGCCGGCGCGGGGAACGGGACATTTATATGGAAAATTTACCTAAAAAAACCGCACAAACATCTTTCAGACCTATTCCCTCTCACGGCTGGGGCTTTGTTACAATGTATCCAGCCTAGACAATCCTCTGTGAGTAGAGTGGCAGCAAATAATCCTTCTTGTATCTTTTGTGTCCAGCAGGGCGGCGGTGTCAGCTGCTACAGAATAAAGTGTCCGGTCCTGCAGTGCGTCCATACCGTCACCGACCCGCAGCAGTGCTGCCCCCGATGTGTAGGTAAGTGCTCGCCCTAGATCCGTGGGAGGAGGAACCACGTAAAGGGCAACTCCACACCTTGTGTATAGGAGGGCTGCTGCATTTAGTCTCCCCCACCCCCATTGGGGGTCCCCAAAATTCAGAAGCGTGATGCCTTGAGGCGGAAGTTAGATGGGTACTGTAACAATAGATGATACCTGTGCTGATACATTGTTACAAACCATCGGGACAGGAGAAAGACTCACGAATGATGGAAGGTCCACGAGACAACTGCGGAACTTGTATTATGCAATGAAGGGACCAATGTGATCAATGGGGGTCTTGACGCCCAGGACCCTCGCCGATCAGCCCTGAGCACTGCAGCCTCTTCCCTGTACTGATGATGTCACATTCACCGGTCACATGGTACAGCGAGAGCTCAGTCCCTTTCAGGGGAATGGAGCTGAGCTGCAATACCAAGCATGGCCACTATCCTATATATGGCGCTGTGCTTAACACTAAGTGGAGAGACTGCAGAGCCCACCCAAAGGCGGCGGCCTCTTTAGTCAGCTGATGGGTGGGGGTCCCAGGTGTCGGACCCCACCAATCACATATGGATAATCTGTCCTAAGGGTAAGTCATCAACACTAGGGCTGAGCCGATCTTGAGATTTCAGGATCGACTTTAAAATCTGATTTCCGATCATTTTCCAGCCGATCACGATTGTGAAATTTGCTCGATCACTGATGGGGATCCGATCTTTCCCGATCCCGATCACTCGACCCTAATTGTATATTATATAGACAGTGGGGTTGAGCTGATCTTGAGATTTCAAAATCCGATTTTTGATCATTTTACAGCCGATCGTGAAATTTGATCGATCGCCAATCGGGATCCGATCCCTGAACCTTAATCAACACATAAGTCCTAGGAAAACCCCTTTAATCTTTCTTTGCCTCTCCCCTGCAGAGACGCACTCCCCCTCAGGTCTGCGGGCCCCTCCTAAGGTATGTCAGCACAACGGGACGACCTACCAGCAGGGCGAGATGTTCACCACCCAGGAGCTGTTCCCGTCCAGACAGTCCAACCAGTGCGTGCAGTGCAGCTGTTCGGTGAGTGGCGGTATTATCTTATCATTATGCGGGATATTCCAGTGTCATGGGGTCCGGCAGATCAAAGCCCCAGGCAACGTCCCTAGGGTCCAAAATCAGCACCTGGGCAGATGGAGATCAGGGGTCTCAGTTGTCGGTGGTCTGTCCAGGAACAAATGGGGTCCCCTTCATACCATGCAGTAACATCTACTCACAGCTGAGGGTTTGTTACATTGTGTCCAATGTAGACAAGCCTGGACTGATACGTTGTAACACATGATCAGGACGGGGGTTTGGGCAGCTGACGGGTGTACTCCCCATAGTAGGATGTTACTGTAACAAACCCTCCGCTGTGAGAAGTTTTGGGTCAAAGATCTTGACATGGGCGAGAAATAATCACAAAGTCAATTAGAAAGCTGCAGAACATTCCATTATACAATTCTGCTGCCTCACTTACATCAATTTGCCTATATTTGTGGGGGTAAAACACGTCATGAGTTTTCACCAAGCTTTCCACGGACCCCGAGTGTCCTATAACTGTCCTATCTTTTCCCGTTTGTGTCAGTTTTCACTGCACTATTTGCATTCTATTCATGAACCAGGAACATCTGGATGAACAGTTCAGTTGTGTGCTGTCCAGGGGGCTGGCTGACTCTGCTGGGAGTTGTAGTTATTGGGGGGGGGGGGGACACGTCACCCTCTGCACCCCCTGTTATTCCAGCGGTCACCCCGCACTGTTGGTATAACCCAGACAGTTCCAAGCAGCAGCCGGGGTCAGTCTGTTCCAGGAAAGCCTCGGCTTCTGTGTTCTGCTTTATTTTTATAAGTCTTGGTTGATTTTATGAGGGATTTTTGTGACTTTTATTGTATACATAAGGGGGGGAGGGGATTAGATCTCCTATAGCGGGTCATGGGGCTCCCCGTAGGATGAATGCAGCCTGTGAGGTGACCTCGGAACGATCAACAGATCGCCTTACATGTCCGGCCGGAGCGGCGGTCAGCGGCCGTGTGGGCTCATACTGGCCCGGACAGCGGACAATTCCAGCTATTCATGTGATGGGCCCGGCGCTCCGAGGTCGGGATACAGCAGCCCAGTGTACAGGGTGTCGCTATTATAAGGCCTCTACTTGCTGGAATGGTCATAAGATCTGACCTTATAGTTCTCACAGCTGAGGGTTTGTTACATTGTATCCAGTCTAGAGACTCTCTCCTGTGCTCATAGATTGTTACATTGTATCCAGTGTAGACAATGCTCTGTGAGCCTAACGCATCTACCATGTATCACTGCAGGACTCCGGGGCTCACAGAGGATTGTCTAAACGGGATACATTGTAACAAACCCTCAGCTGTGAAAAAAGAATCAGGTCAGAATGGGAATTGTAACCACAGGATGCCCCGTTCACTGACAGCAAGTGGAGGAATATAAGTTGCAGAGATTTTACCGTCTGGTGATGTTTATATATTGTTATATTATTATGTCTCCCCCTACAGGACGGGCAGATTTACTGCGGTCTGGTGACCTGTCCTGAGCTCGTCTGCTCCTCCCCCCTGACCGTACCCGACTCCTGCTGTCCAGTGTGCAGAGGTGAGGACATTATACACCTCAGCTGCTGCAGAACATCATAATACACCTCAGCTGCTGCAGAACATCATAATACACCTCAGCTGCTGCAGAACATCATAATACACCTCAGCTGCTGCAGAACATCATAATACACCTCAGCTGCTGCAGAACATCATAATACACCTCAGCTGCTGCAGAACATCATAATACACCTCAGCTGCTGCAGAACATCATAATACACACCTCAGCTGCTGCAGAACATCATAATACACCTCAGCTGCTGCAGAACATCATAATACACCTCAGCTGCTGCAGAACATCATAATACACCTCAGCTGCTGCAGAACATCATAATACACACCTCAGCTGCTGCAGAACATCATAATACACACCTCAGCTGCTGCAGAACATCATAATACACACCTCAGCTGCTGCAGAACATCATAATACACACCTCAGCTGCTGCAGAACCTCATAATACACACCTCAGCTGCTGCAGAACCTCATAATACACACCTCAGCTGCTGCAGAACCTCATAATACACATCTCAGCTGCTGCAGAACATCATAATACACACCTCAGCTGCTGCAGAACATCATAATACACACCTCAGCTGCTGCAGAACATCATAATACACACCTCAGCTGCTGCAGAACATCATAATACACACCTCAGCTGCTGCAGAACATCATAATACACACCTCAGCTGCTGCAGAACATCATAATACACACCTCAGCTGCTGCAGAACATCATAATACACACCTCAGCTGCTGCAGAACATCATAATACACACCTCAGCTGCTGCAGAACATCATAATACACACCTCAGCTGCTGCAGAACATCATAATACACACCTCAGCTGCTGCAGAACCTCATAATACACACCTCAGCTGCTGCAGAACATCATAATACACACCTCAGCTGCTGCAGAACATCATAATACACACCTCAGCTGCTGCAGAACATCATAATACACACCTCAGCTGCTGCAGAACCTCATAATACACACCTCAGCTGCTGCAGAACATCATAATACACACCTCAGCTGCTGCAGAACCTCATAATACACACCTCAGCTGCTGCAGAACCTTATAGTACACACCTCAGCTGCTGCAGAACATCATAGTACACACCTCAGCTGCTGCAGAACATCATAATACACACCTCAGCTGCTGCAGAACCTCATAATACACACCTCAGCTGCTGCAGAACATCATAATACACACCTCAGCTGCTGCAGAACCTCATAATACACACCTCAGCTGCTGCAGAACCTTATAGTACACACCTCAGCTGCTGCAGAACATCATAGTACACACCTCAGCTGCTGCAGAACATCATAATACACACCTCAGCTGCTGCAGAACCTCATAATACACACCTCAGCTGCTGCAGAACATCATAATACACACCTCAGCTGCTGCAGAACATCATAATACACACGTCAGCTGCTGCAGAACCTCATAATACACACCCCAGCTGCTGCAGAACATCATAATACACACCTCAGCTGCTGCAGAACATCATAATACACACCTCAGCTGCTGCAGAACATCATAATACACACCTCAGCTGCTGCAGAACCTCATAATACACACCTCAGCTGCTGCAGAACCTCATAATACACACCTCAGCTGCTGCAGAACCTCATAATACACACCTCAGCTGCTGCAGAACCTCATAATACACACCTCAGCTGCTGCAGAACCTCATAATACACACCTCAGCTGCTGCAGAACCTCATAATACACACCTCAGCTGCTGCAGAACCTCATAATACACACCTCAGCTGCTGCAGAACATCATAATACACACCGCAGCTGCTGCAGAACCTCATCATACACACCTCAGCTGCTGCAGAACATCATAATACACACGTCAGCTGCTGCAGAACCTCATAATACACACCCCAGCTGCTGCAGAACCTCATAATACACACCCCAGCTGCTGCAGAACATCATAATACACACCTCAGCTGCTGCAGAACATCATAATACACACCTCAGCTGCTGCAGAACATCATAATACACACCTCAGCTGCTGCAGAACCTCATAATACACACCTCAGCTGCTGCAGAACCTCATAATACACACCTCAGCTGCTGCAGAACCTCATAATACACACCTCAGCTGCTGCAGAACATCATAATACACACGTCAGCTGCTGCAGAACATCATAATACACACCTCAGCTGCTGCAGAACATCATAATACACACCTCAGCTGCTGCAGAACATCATAATACACCTCAGCTGCTGCAGAACATCATAATACAAACCTCAGCTGCTGCAGAACCTCATAATACACACCTCAGCTGCTGCAGAACCTCATAATACACACCTCAGCTGCTGCAGAACCTCATAATACACACCTCAGCTGCTGCAGAACCTCATAATACACACCTCAGCTGCTGCAGAACCTTATAGTACACACCTCAGCTGCTGCAGAACATCATAATACACACCTCAGCTGCTGCAGAACCTCATAATACACACCTCAGCTGCTGCAGAACATCATAATACACACCTCAGCTGCTGCAGAACCTCATAATACACACCCCAGCTGCTGCAGAACATCATAATACACACCTCAGCTGCTGCAGAACATCATAATACACACCTCAGCTGCTGCAGAACTTCATCATACACACCTCAGCTGCTGCAGAACCTCATAATACACACCTCAGCTGCTGCAGAACCTCATAATACACACCTCAGCTGCTGCAGAATAACATAATACACACCTCAGCTGCTGCAGAACATCATAATACACCTCAGCTGCTGCAGAACATCATAATACACACCTCAGCTGCTGCAGAACATCATAATACACCTCTGCTGCTGCAGAACCTCATAATACACACCTCAGCTGCTGCAGAACATCATAATACACACCTCAGCTGCTGCAGAACCTCATAATACACACCTCAGCTGCTGCAGAACATCATAATACACACCTCAGCTGCTGCAGAACATCATAATACACATGTCAGGTGTTTCCCACCATTTCCCACAATCCTCCCCAGCAGTGCAGTTTAATGGTAGGGGGCAGCACTGAGAATGAATAGGATATTATCTGCAGCTTTGTGTGTGATTGGAGAACAAGACCTGATTAGTGCAAAACTCCCGAATTGAGTGACAGCAAGCAGAGGTCTTGTCCGGGGTTCACACGTTGCAGACTGTCCGGACTGAGCCAGTGCCTTGTGTTTTGCAGACGGCTCGTACGATCGCTCGCTGGAGGAGGAGCCGCTGCAGCTAAACAGAGGTGTTGTACGTGACATTCTGCTCCATTACTGGCGCCCCCTACTGTTGCCGCTGTGTCGTGTGTGACGTATTGTGTGTATTGTGTCCTATAGAGACATTCCCAGG
The DNA here is from genome assembly GCF_031893055.1 of Leptodactylus fuscus. NCBI lineage: Eukaryota > Metazoa > Chordata > Amphibia > Anura > Leptodactylidae > Leptodactylus > Leptodactylus fuscus. The sequence goes on along the minus strand of NC_134266.1, from coordinate 275,462,992 downwards.
ACCAGTGTCTGAGCGAGCTGCTCGGTAAGAAGACTTTGGGCGCCACCGAATCCACCATCGTCAGCTCCTCCCTGGGGTTTAACCCTCGCAGCTTCAAGCAGAAGGGCGGGGGAGGGGGGACGACAGTGAAGATACTGATGAAGGAGAAGCATAAGAAAGGTGAGCGCTGCAGTGACATCACACTAGTGACATCATCGCCTGCGGGGGGTCTGTGGTGTCTGCCTCCCATACTTTACACTGCAGCTCAGCTGTGATCCCTGTAAGCAGGCCTGCTGCTTTGTCTATTGTTTCCCTCCTTACTTTACACTGCAGCTCAGCTGTGATCCCTGTAAGCAGGCCTGCTGCTTTGTCTATTGTTTCCCTCCTTGCTTTACACTGCAGCTCTGCTTGTTCATATGTACTGTGACGATTACCTGTGTAATCCTTCATCCTCTCCCCCCCCCCCCCAGCCTGCGTCTATAATGGGAAGACGTATTCACACGGTGAGGTGTGGCACCCCGTCTTCCGAAATTTTGGAGCGATCCCGTGTATCCTGTGCACCTGTAAAGATGGGAACCAGGACTGTCAGCGAGTCACCTGCCCGGAGGAATACGCCTGCGAGTACCCGGAGAAGGTGGAAGGGAAGTGCTGCAAAGTCTGCCAGGGTAAGGGCTGCTGTGGTCACATGACCCCAAAATACATCGAACCCTGGGGGATCGCCCCAAAAATGGTCCTAATATGTCCTGTGTCTCCATTGTTACAGACTACAGATAATCTGTGTGTAGTCTGACCCTGCAACATTGTTACCATTTTATATACAATGTGTCCCCCTCCCCTCTAAATATCAGCACATAATACCCCAGGACCTCATGTGTTGCCTCTCCCCTATAATACCCCAGGACCCCATGTCTGCCCTCTCCCCTATAATACCCCAGGACCCCATGTCTGCCCCCTCCCCTATAATACCCCAGGACCTCATGTGTTACCTCTCCCCTATAATACCCCAGGACCCCATGTCTGCCCCCTCCCCTATAATACCCCAGGACCTCATGTCTGCCCCCTCCCCTATAATACCCCAGGACCCCATGTCTGCCCCCTCCCCTATAATACCCCAGGACCCCATGTCTGCCCCCTCCCCTATAATACCCCAGGACCTCATGTCTGCCCCCTCCCCTATAATACCCCAGGACCTCATGTCTGCCCCCTCCCCTATAATACCCCAGGACCCCATGTCTGCCCCCTCCCCTATAATACCCCAGGACCTCATGTCTGCCCCCTCCCCTATAATACCCCAGGACCTCATGTCTGCCCCCTCCCCTATAATACCCCAGGACCTCATGTCTGCCCCCTCCCCTATAATACCCCAGGACCTCATGTCTGCCCCCTCCCCTATAATACCCCAGGACCTCATGTGTTACCTCTCCCCTATAATACCCCAGGACCCCATGTCTGCCCCCTCCCCTACAGTACCCCAGGACCCCATGTCTGCCCCCTCCCCTATAATACCCCAGGACCCCATGTCTGCCCCCTCCCCTATAATACCCCAGGACCTCATGTCTGCCCCCTCCCCTATAATACCCCAGGACCCCATGTCTGCCCCCTCCCCTATAATACCCCAGGACCCCATGTCTGCCCCCTCCCCTATAATACCCCAGGACCTCATGTCTGCCCCCTCCCCTATAATACCCCAGGACCTCATGTCTGCCCCCTCCCCTACAGTACCCCAGGACCTCATGTCTGCCCCCTCCCCTATAATACCCCAGGACCTCATGTCTGCCCCCTCCCCTATAATACCCCAGGACCTCATGTCTGCCCCCTCCCCTATAATACCCCAGGACCTCATGTCTGCCCCCTCCCCTATAATACCCCAGGACCTCATGTCTGCCCCCTCCCCTATAATACCCCAGGACCTCATGTCTGCCCCCTCCCCTATAATACCCCAGGACCTCATGTCTGCCCCCTCCCCTATAATACCCCAGGACCTCATGTCTGCCCCCTCCCCTATAATACCCCAGGACCTCATGTCTGCCCCCTCCCCTATAATACCCCAGGACCCCATGTCTGCCCCCTCCCCTACAGTACCCCAGGACCTCATGTCTGCCCCCTCCCCTATAATACCCCAGGACCCCATGTCTGCCCCCTCCCCTATAATACCCCAGGACCCCATGTCTGCCCCCTCCCCTATAATACCCCAGGACCTCATGTGTTACCTCTCCCCTATAATACCCCAGGACCCCATGTCTGCCCCCTCCCCTATAATACCCCAGGACCTCATGTCTGCCCCCTCCCCTATAATACCCCAGGACCTCATGTCTGCCCCCTCCCCTACAGTACCCCAGGACCTCATGTCTGCCCCCTCCCCTATAATACCCCAGGACCCCATGTCTGCCCCCTCCCCTATAATACCCCAGGACCTCATGTCTGCCCCCTCCCCTACAGTACCCCAGGACCTCATGTCTGCCCCCTCCCCTATAATACCCCAGGACCCCATGTCTGCCCCCTCCCCTATAATACCCCAGGACCTCATGTCTGCCCCCTCCCCTACAGTACCCCAGGACCTCATGTCTGCCCCCTCCCCTATAATACCCCAGGACCCCATGTCTGCCCCCTCCCCTATAATACCCCAGGACCTCATGTGTTACCTCTCCCCTATAATACCCCAGGACCCCATGTCTGCCCCCTCCCCTACAGTACCCCAGGACCTCATGTCTGCCCCCTCCCCTATAATACCCCAGGACCTCATGTCTGCCCCCTCCCCTATAATACCCCAGGACCCCATGTCTGCCCCCTCCCCTATATTACCCCAGGACCTCATGTCTGCCCCCTTCCCTCCAGATGATAAAGTGCAGCCAACAGCGGAGGTCATCACCACAAAATGTCTGAAGAACCCCAACAAGATCCTGGTCTACATGTACATGTCCCCCAACTCTGGAAACCAGAAAGAGAACGTCCGAAAAATCGCCATCGAGAAAGAAGCGTCCGAGGATGTGGAGATTTATGTCTGGAAAATGGTGAAAGGTGAATCTCATCATCACATGGGGCAGATGGAATAATTCTGTATGTTACACAGTGTGAACGGAGACTAATAGTGTTACACGTGACAGATACATCACAGGACCGAGGGGGGGAGAGAAATATTATGTATCTGTATACTAGGAAGTCTATATATATATATATATATATATATATATATATATATATGTGCAAAATATACGGCACAGTATAGGAAACATCTCACACCTTATACAGAACTTCTCTACATTACACCAAACTACAACTTGTCATGAAGTATCATTGGCAGCAGATCGAAACTAGGTTATACATGTGGTGTAAGGCATGTGGGCCAAGCTGGGAAGGCTGCAATATACTCCAGAGCTGCGCTCACTATTCTGCTGGTACAGTCACTGTGTACATACACTACATTACTTATCCTGTATTATACTCCAGAGCTGCGCTCACTATTCTGCTGGTACAGTCACTGTGTACATACATTACATTACTTATCCTGTATTATACTCCAGAGCTGCGCTCACTATTCTGCTGGTGCAGTCACTGTGTACATACATTACATTACTTATCCTGTATTATACTCCAGAGCTGCGCTCACTATTCTGCTGGTGCAGTCACTGTGTACACACATTACATTACTTATCCTGTATTATACTCCAGAGCTGTGCTCACTATTCTGCTGGTGCAGTCACTGTGTACATACATTACATTACTTATCCTGTATTATACTCCAGAGCTGCACTCACTATTCTGCTGGTGCAGTCACTGTGTACATACATTACATTACTTATCCTGTATTATACCCCAGAGCTGCGCTCACTATTCTGCTGGTGCAGTCACTGTGTACATACATTACATTACTTATCCTGTATTATACCCCAGAGCTGCGCTCACTATTCTGCTGGTGCAGTCACTGTGTACATACATTACATTACTTATCCTGTATTATACTCTAGAGCTGCGCTCACTATTCTGCTGGTGCAGTCACTGTGTACATACATTACATTACTTATCCTGTATTATACTCCAGAGCTGCGCTCACTATTCTGCTGGTACAGTCACTGTGTACATACATTACATTACTTATCCTGTATTATACTCCAGAGCTGCGCTCACTATTCTGCTGGTACAGTCACTGTGTACATACATTACATTACTTATCCTGTATTATACTCCAGAGCTGCGCTCACTATTCTGCTGGTGCAGTCACTGTGTACATACATTACATTACTTATCCTGTATTATACTCCAGAGCTGCGCTCACTATTCTGCTGGTGCAGTCACTGTATACATACATTACATTACTTATCCTGTATTATACTCCAGAGCTGCGCTCACTATTCTGCTGGTGCAGTCACTGTGTACATACATTACATTACTTATCCTGTATTATATCCCAGAGCTGCGCTCACTATTCTGCTGGTACAGTCACTGTGTACATACATTACATTACTTATCCTGTATTATACTCCAGAGCTGCGCTCACTATTCTGCTGGTACAGTCACTGTGTACATACATTACATTACTTATCCTGTATTATACTCCAGAGCTGCGCTCACTATTCTGCTGGTGCAGTCACTGTGTACATACATTACATTACTTATCCTGTATTATACTCCAGAGCTGCGCTCACTATTCTGCTGGTGCAGTCACTGTGTACATACATTACATTACTTATCCTGTATTATACTCCAGAGCTGCGCTCACTATTCTGCTGGTGCAGTCACTGTGTACATACATTACATTACTTATCCTGTATTATACTCCAGAGCTGCGCTCACTATTCTGCTGGTGCAGTCACTGTGTACATACATTACATTACTTATCCTGTATTATACTCCAGAGCTGCGCTCACTATTCTGCTGGTGCAGTCACTGTGTACATACATTACATTACTTATCCTGTATTATACTCCAGAGCTGCGCTCACTATTCTGCTGGTGCAGTCACTGTGTACATACATTACATTACTTATCCTGTATTATACTCCAGAGCTGCGCTCACTATTCTGCTGGTGCAGTCACTGTGTACATACATTACATTACTTATCCTGTATTATACTCCAGAGCTGCGCTCACTATTCTGCTGGTGCAGTCACTGTGTACATACATTACATTACTTATCCTGTATTATACTCCAGAGCTGCGCTCACTATTCTGCTGGTACAGTCACTGTGTACATACATTACATTACTTATCCTGTATTATACTCCAGAGCTGCGCTCACTATTCTGCTGGTGCAGTCACTGTGTACATACATTACATTACTTATCCTGTATTATACTCCAGAGCTGCGCTCACTATTCTGCTGGTGCAATCACTTTATCTATTTCTTGCAGGGATTTTCCACTTAATCCAGATTAAAAAGGTGGCAAAACAAGACTTTAAACAAGAATCAGAACATTTCCGGTTGGTGACCAGGACGAGTGAAGGTAATTTACAATCCTCCATTAGTCATGTGGTGCGGCTACTATGTATATATGTATAGAGCCGGGTGTGGAGGGCTCAGTCTTTCCTCCCCCTGATGGGGCCTGGTGGTCGGTGCAGCTCTGCCCTCTTCTTTTCCGTATTGCTAGATGGTTCCCTAGACTGGATATATTTGTAACAAACCCTCAGCTGTGAGCACTATTCAGTCATGGCAGGTTTTCTTCCATGGCAGGGCGCTCCTGGGCTCAGGTTTTACATCTATTTAGATAATAAAATGTCACTTCCATTTCTTTTGGGGGCTGAAAATCCAACCAAGGTGTTACCTGTGTGAAGAGCTGGCCGAATATTTGTGTAGGAAAGGGCACCGGGGTGTAATATGGGCGAGAGTCAGGGCCGCAAGTGCGTACATGTGGTAGGAAAATCCGGCGGGCACAACTGGAAACCAGTGACTGGAATATAGAGTGCCCACTTCCACCAGGCCAGGAAAGCGGAGGTAAGCGGTGGTCCTCCGGCTCTATGGGAGGTCACTTAAAGGGGCGCCTCGAGGGTTTAGACTGCCTGACAGGTTCAACCCATTGTTTCCAGTTTAACAGAAAACGATGATTCAAGGAAAATCAGGTTGTGGACGATGTCAGCCTCATCCTGCGTCCTGACCTTCATGCTGGTGGGGAAGCTTCTCCCATGTTTGCCACCTTTCTTTGAGCCGCTTCTCTCCTAATGTTTACGGCTGTGCGGTGGAACGAGACCTCCCAAGAGCCGAGACCTATTAGTGTTCCGTCATCTTCTCCCGTTATTTGCCCTTTTAGAAATAAATATATATTCTCTCCTTTACGTAAGTAACACTTATGAATTGGGTGAAGATGTTCCCCATAATGTAACCTGTTCACTGCTGCGGAGGGTCAGAGGCAAATATGGTATAAAAGTAATATTTATTAACAGAAGTAATATGTTTAGAGGTTTGTTGTAGGAATCAACTGATATAATACTGCTCCTATGTACAAGAATATAACTACTATAATACTGCTCCTATGTACAAGAATATAACTACTATAATACTACTCCTATGTACAAGAATATATCTACTATAATACTACTCCTATGTACAAGAATATAACTATATTGGGCTATGAGTAAGACACAGACGTGTCGAAACATGTCAGCCACAATGAAACCTATGCGGTTTTAATCACTTTTTTCCTACTTTTGCACTTTTGTTCCTGTCTATGGAGTGTTTTTTAATCATTATGGATTAAAAGTTATTTTTTAAAGAAATATTCCTGGTAGAGCGGATCCTTCTATCAATTCATTTTGTCTGTAAGAATATAACTACTATAATACTGCTCCTATGTACAAGAATATAACTACTATAATACTACCTCCTATGTACAAGAATATAACTACTATAATACTACTCCTATGTACAAGAATATAACTACTATAATACTACTCCTATGTACAAGAATATAACTACTATAATACTGCTCCTATGTACAAGAATATAACTACTATAATACTACCCCTATGTACAAGAATATAACTACTATAATACTACTGCTATGTACAAGAATATAACTACTATAATACTACTCCTATGTACAAGAATATAACTACTATAATACTACCTCCTATGTACAAGAATATAACTACTATAATACTACTGCCTATGTACAAGAATATAACTACTATAATACTACTCCTATGTACAAGAATATAACTACTATAATACTACCTCCTATGTACAAGAATATAACTACTATAATACTACTGCCTATGTACAAGAATATAACTACTATAATACTACTCCTATGTACAAGAATATAACTACTATAATACTACTCCTATGTACAAGAATATAACTACTATAATACTACTGCCTATGTACAAGAATATAACTACTATAATACTACTCCTATGTACAAGAATATATCTACTATAATACTACTCCTATGTACAAGAATATAACTATATTGGGCTATGAGTAAGACACAGACGTGTCGAAACATGTCAGCCACAATGAAACCTATGCGGTTTTAATCACTTTTTTCCTACTTTTGCACTTTTGTTCCTGTCCATGGAGTGTTTTTTAATCATTATGGATTAAAAGTTATTTTTTAAAGAAATATTCCTGGTAGAGCGGATCCTTCTATCAATTCATTTTGTCTGTAAGAATATAACTACTATAATACTGCTCCTATGTACAAGAATATAACTACTATAATACTACCTCCTATGTACAAGAATATAACTACTATAATACTACTCCTATGTACAAGAATATAACTACTATAATACTACTCCTATGTACAAGAATATAACTACTATAATACTGCTCCTATGTACAAGAATATAACTACTATAATACTACCCCTATGTACAAGAATATAACTACTATAATACTACTGCTATGTACAAGAATATAACTACTATAATACTACCTCCTATGTACAAGAATATAACTACTATAATACTACTGCCTATGTACAAGAATATAACTACTATAATACTACTCCTATGTACAAGAATATAACTACTATAATACTACTGCCTATGTACAAGAATATAACTACTATAATACTACTCCTATGTACAAGAATATAACTACTATAATACTGCTCCTATGTACAAGAATATAACTACTATAATACTACTGCCTATGTACAAGAATATAACTACTATAATACTACTCCTATGTACAAGAATATAACTACTATAATACTACTGCTATGTACAAGAATATAACTACTATAATACTACTCCTATGTACAAGAATATAACTACTATAATACTACTGCCTATGTACAAGAATATAACTACTATAATACTACTCCTATGTACAAGAATATAACTACTATAATACTGCTCCTATGTACAAGAATATAACTACTATAATACTACCTCCTATGTACAAGAATATAACTACTATAATACTACTCCTATGTACAAGAATATAACTACTATAATACTACTGCCTATGTACAAGAATATAACTACTATAATACTACTCCTATGTACAAGAATATAACTACTATAATACTGCTCCTATATACAAGAATGTAACTACTATAATACTGCTCCTATGTACAAGAATATAACTACTATAATACTACTGCCTATGTACAAGAATATAACTACTATAATACTACTGCTATGTACAAGAATATAACTACTATAATACTACTCCTATGTACAAGAATATAACTACTATAATACTACTGCCTATGTACAAGAATATAACTACTATAATACTACTCCTATGTACAAGAATATAACTACTATAATACTGCTCCTATATACAAGAATATAACTACTATAATACTACTCCTATGTACAAGAATATAACTACTATAATACTGCTCCTATGTACAAGAATATAACTACTATAATACTACTCCTATGTACAAGAATATAACTACTATAATACTACTCCTATGTACAAGAATATAACTACTATAATACTACTCCTATGTACAAGAATATAACTACTATAATACTACTCCTATGTACAAGAATATAACTACTATAATACTGCTCCTATGTACAAGAATATAACTACTATAATACTACCTCCTATGTACAAGAATATAACTACTATAATACTGCTCCTATGTACAAGAATATAACTACTATAATACTACTCCTATGTACAAGAATATAACTACTATAATACTACTCCTATGTACAAGAATATAACTACTATAATACTACTCCTATGTACAAGAATATAACTACTATAATACTACTCCTATGTACAAGAATATAACTACTATAATACTGCTCCTATGTACAAGAATATAACTACTATAATACTACCTCCTATGTACAAGAATATAACTACTATAATACTGCTCCTATGTACAAGAATATAACTACTACAATACTGCCCTTCTCCTCTTCATACTGTTATAGTGTCTGGGTTCAGATATTTTGTTAGTACACGTTGTTGAGGGGATAGCTGTTTTGTGTCGCCCCCTGTACCCAGGTTATGGTGATGTTTGTGCTTCTGATGACATCATCCAGGCTGCTGATGGGTGATTTATGACGGGGTAACCGCAGGCCTCTTCTCAGGGTTTTATTGGTCCCTCTTGGAGTGTAAGGAAGTCTGGACTAAGTGTGGAGTAGTCTCCGCTGGATCCCATAAATCAGACTATGTGTTTTTTTACTGGAGTCCTCTCTACACAGAGTGAGAACTTCATGACAGAACTTGTAAAAAAGTAGCAGCCAAAAAGACGATGATGCAGTTGTGTGCCAGCACTGGCGGGCGAAGCGAGACGAGACGATTTTGCTCGATGTTCTCTTACTGAGACGTGGGATTCCAGTGGCCACATGGTTAGAAATATAACTGGGGCCCAAAAATGGCAAAGAAATGGCGCAACTGTCACATAATGTGGTGTCTGTGCGGCCACGTTTAGTTCCCTGAATCCTCTTTAAAAATGCAGAGAGAAAATTCCTGTAAGTAGCATGTTTCAGTATTTTTCAGGCAGAGTCCCAGCGGACTCCTTTATAGTCTATTGGGTCCGCAGGTTGACGCAGGTAACCACTTTTTAATCAAATTAGTTTTCCGTTTTTCGAGTCCCCAAGTGGACACGACGAACAGAAACCCAAGAGCAAGTGTGACCCTAGCATAAGACGGAGTGGGGCTGTGACAACTTCTCAGACATGACCTACAGGCTGGTTGTCAGTAGTAATAGATGGATTGCTATTAGAGATGAGCGAATACTATTCGAAACTCCCGTTTAGAATAGCATGCACCCATAGGAATGAATGGAAGCGGCCGGCACGCAGACTTTGGGTGCGTGCTATTCGAAACGGGAGTTATTAGTTATTAGTAGTGTTGAGCGATCCTTCCATGTGTCTTATTTCTCGTTTGGCTAGTTCATTCCCAAGCTTCGTTTTGGTCCAAATGAATTCATTCTGAATCTTTTTTAGTATTTTTTTTAAATAAAAATATCAAAAAACAAACAATGTGAATTCTTCCCCAACTTTTCACAACCAAGCAGCAGCAGCCTGGCATTACCAAGGTGAAGAAACCCATTGTTTTTGGGCACTTCCAGCCTAATAGATGGTTGGGTAAGGACCTGTACCTGGCTCTTTCCGGTATCCCTGGTGGTGGTGGTTAGTAAGATAATAATAGTGGGGGCTCTTTAGGGGTAATAGTACAATTGAAATCAAATACCCCCACATAATCCTTGCCAATGCGGGACGTGAATGGAGTCCAATGACTAGAACTCCAAAAAATATAAAGAAACAAACACATCAGACAAAATGTAATAAACAATTATCCCATTCGGGCCCAGCATTGCCTCCTGCCTCATCCATTGACATCTCATTTTCTCTCTACTCAAGGGGTTCATCACGGTCATGTATATACTGGTAGTTAACCTATTATGGGGCATCAACAGTGATCCCATCTCTTAGATGACTGAAGAGCAGGAGGTCCGGGGAACCTGTGGTGAAGTCTGCTCATCACTCAGGTGTCGTCTTTGTCTTCTGAAGGCCTCAACATGTCTTTTTCTTTGTCTTTCTCTAGGTCAGTGGAACATCTTTAGGCCTCAACCTCCTGACCTGAACGTGACAGAGGTCACTGATCTACAGACTGGGGCATTGTAGTGAGAATCGAAACCTCCATCAATGACAAACAGCCTGAACATAAAGAGACGGAAAAACAAAAACTTTCTTGCCAACAAACATTTCCCAACCTGATCTTCAAGGTGGTCAGACCTCGGAGAAAAAGGAATCGGCTCCGAAGAATCTTGTTATCTGTCCTGACACCAGATCAACCTGATCAGAGACTGTGGTCAAGTCAAGCTTCTCTGGAAAGAAGAAGAAGGTCATATCGAAAACTGTCACCTCCTGCAACCATTACCCCATCTCCAGGTCTGCCCCCTACTGGGGGGTTGTGGGAGGGGGACCTTTGCTTCTATCGATTTTCCTGCTGAGCTGGAACTGGGAGACTTTTTAGGCTTCACCACATTTGTGCTCTTCTTCTTAACTTGCTTGCTGCACATGACGGAATCCCGAAATTCAAAAATATTCAGACATCCCCAGAAAAGAAAAAGTTTGATGCTGCTTGTTCAGGGGCTTATAGAGTCCTTGACCGATTATCTAGCTCAGATCCCTTCCAGAAAACATCAACATTTCTGATCCTGCAGCAGAACTGTGCATAGGATTCTTGCTACCTTCTTCTTAGCTCGGAGCTCACATCTTCTTGCAGCCCCTGCTGGCTCAGTGTCAAGTTCAATCTACTTATCCTATTTCATGACCTTGCTTTATCGATCTTGTACAGATCTTGAGACGTTTCACATCTAAAAGTGTATAGAAAATTGGTCGGCTTATTCCTTGCTCACATGTCCCTGCAGCCCCTGCTGGTTCAGTGTCTGGTTTTCTTGATGGTAGCTATATCCGTATCCAGAGTACAAACAGTAACCGTATAGGAGTCACAACGCACCCGGACGTGATCTACAAAGGCACTGAACCAGCAGGGATGAGTAAAGCACAAAAATCGCAACGTGGTATGTCCATGCAGGAGATTATAGACATCTGGGGTATGATCCCATGTTGCAGGTTGGCCCACGTTTTTGTGGTAAACCACCATATGTCCCCAGAACATTGAATGTAGTTGTCCTTTCCATAGCCCCCTGATACATGACCCCTGGACTTTCCTGTCTACATTCTCATCACATGTCCACCCTGGACACGCAGTATCGGTCTATCGAGGATCGCCGGCTCAGATCTACACGTATCTTACACAATATCTACTGTATTATTCTCATGGTCAGAGGTGGACGTCCCGAGAGAGGGTTGGAGGGTCTTGCAGGCAAGTTTTGGCGCGGTGTAGAGTGGAGCTGGTCAGCGTGCTGGATGGTCAGTGGCTTCCATGTCCCCGAGCTGACCCTGACTGAGCACATCTATTTATTTTGATATATATTTCTGTCTGGAAAAAAAAAAAGAGAAAAAAGATCTAATTAAAATATTTTCAGAATTATTTTTTTTTTCTTTGTTTTATGAATTTTGTGTTTGTCTATAAGATTTATAATAAAGTATTAATCTATTCTACTCGCTGTCTGTACTTTCATGGTCATCAAGTAGGTCCGGGTGGTAAAAGTGGGTGAGGCAATGGTGGTCTTGTCCCTGCACCCCCGACCCACCACTGACAGCGGGTGATGACGACTCGCCTCCTCCTCCCTCCATCTGCACATGTCATGAGATGAACAAGCCAAATTTGCAAATTTTTGGTCTTCGCCCCCCCTTCCCCTATGACTCATTAAAGGGATCCTATCACTCACACACAATTTTTCTTAGGTACCACATCGGAATAGCCTTAAGAGAGGCTATTTTTCTCCTACCTTTCGTCGTCTTCTCTGCCCCGCCGTTCGCCTACAATCCCGATTTTTCTCGGTATGCAAATTAGCTCTCTCACAGCATTGGGGGCGGGCCCCAGCGCTCAGACAGCACTGGGGGCGTCACAAGTGCTGTGAAAGAACTCTCTCCAGTGCTGTCTCCATCTTCGTCAGGAGCATCATCTTTAGCCTCCTCTTCCGGCGGTGGCTTGTAACTTCTAGGCCTTGGGCAGACCAGACTGCGCATGCCCACAGGCCACGAGAAAATCGCCACTTACACAGTACTTTAAGCGGCCATTTTCTCGTGGCCTGTGGGCATGCACAGTCTGCTCTGCCCGAGGCCTAGATGTTACAAGCCACCACCGGAAGAAGAGGATGAAGATGACGATCCTGACAAAGATGGAGGCGGCGCTGGAGAGATTTCTCTCACAGCATTGGTGATGCCCCCAGTGCTGTTTGAGCGCTGGGGACCGCCCCCAGTGCTGCGAGAGAACTAATTTGCATACCGAGAAAAACCAGGATTGTAGGTAAACGGCGGTGCGGAGAAGATGAAATGTAGGAAAAGAATAGCCTTTTTTAAGGTTATTCCGATGTGTTACCTAGAAAAAATTGTGTGTGAGTGATCGGATCCCTTTAATATACCTTGGGGGGTCTCTTTAGGCACCAGAGTATAATAATTGGGGATAGGGAGGATGGATTAAAAAAAAAATACTCATACTCCCTTTTCCTGGTCTCTGGTAGGAAACATGGCAATGGGTCTTCTTATCCTGTGCGTTCTGGTGCCTTCCAGCCATCTCCTGGACGCCATTGGTAGGTCAGTGTTCCCCATATGACTTCTGAGACCCAATCACAGGCTTTGGTCTCCTGAGGAACACTGACCTACCAATGACATCACCGAGAGAGTTGGAGCACATCGAGATGGTTCTCATCTCAAAGTTTGGTCAAGGAAAGATCTGTTTTCTTGGAGACAGACTGAGACCTATTGGGGCAGATTTACTAATCTTCTCTGAAGTTCTGCAGTTTTATCATCTCAGGGCAGCCCGATATTGCTTAGGCTAAGTTTATACCCCCTATTAGTTGACGTAGCTTTCAGCAAAAATTTTCTCCAAAATTTTGGCAAAATTCTAGCACATACTGTTGCAGCTTAAACCCTGTCACTTTCGTCAAGCTCTGCCCCTATACTGGTAAATACCACCCCATGTCCAGCCAGGTGGGGGAAAAAAAGAATATAAAATGTGATGTACGGCGCATGGGACAGTTTTATGGTGCAAATTAAGCCAAAATTGTGTCAGGCTGCACCCTGCTGCGATGAGCCCCACTATGAGAGAGTTGCACAATGGTGGATGTGGCGCATCTTTGGCACAAGAAAGGACCTGGCACCAAACAGGCAACAAATTATCACCCGTCTACACAGAAGACTAGCACAGAGGGGCCAATGGATTTCTCCATTATAGTTTACTAGCTATAACCCGCGACTTTGTCCGCTATCCCCTCACCCTTGCGCGAACCACCTGCAGCGCCACCCGTGACCCCCACGGCCCTTTCCTTACGGCCGGCGTGGGCCCCTCCCACACCATTGTGGGCCAGGACCCCACGGCCCCGCTGCTGCACATCCGGCCCTTCGTTTTCCCCCCATCTGTGCCCCCCAGCTCTCCCCTTACACCCCACCCACGTCCCTGGCCCCCTCCCCCCCTTTAGAGATTACAGTCACCTCCTACATGTACCCCCTCCTCCCCCTTTCCACATGGGCAATCTGGTCCCCCTCCCCCCTACTTACCTTCTGCCCTTTGTTGCCAAACCCACACCCCCCGTCCCCCTCCGTAACCCGTAGCACCAGCACCCCCCCTCACCTCCCTTAAGCATCCCACCGATCCCTGTTCCCGCATTACTCACCATTTACATGCTGGGAGGTGTGTGTCTTGTGCCCGCAGCGAGCATGTGCGGTCCTTCCCGTGGCGTCTGTGTTCCCGACCGAACAGTTCGCTGGTAGTTGCGGCTGGGCTGGATGCGCTGCTGCATACTACGCCGGCCTGAGGCCTGAGGCAATGTGTGGCCGGCCGGCATGTCAGCGGCGTTCGGAGCGATGCGGGCAGCCGCCATGTTCAGCGTCGGGTTCCCACGCGCTGGCCACGCCCACAATTCGGCGGCAACCTATGAGCCGCTGTGCTGGCTCCCTATCCCGCCCACACACCAGCATGCACCAATAGCAGCTGTGTGGAAGTCTCTGCGGTGACGTCATGGCCGGGCCGACAGCGGAGCAGGAGACAACTTTCAAGGGTCGTGGTGGCGTTTTGGGGTGAGTGAGACACTTTTAAAGTAGCCTATTACCCCTTCCTGGCCAATATCTAGGTGTGTGCGAAATTTCGAGGAGATCCATTCAGCCGTTCGGGTGTGATTGAGGAACAAACATCCAAACTTTATAATATTAATAGGATTAAACTGCCCAATTCTGTCCAAGGAAAGCGCTAGAGCTCAAATCATTTGGCCCAAGACTGTTCTTAAGACTATGCCAAGCAAAGAGTTGTCTCCTGGACTAGCTGAGCTATGTAACATGGTGGCCTCCAGTTTTCGTCCAGGTTATCAAGCTTTCGGAACTTGCTCGGAGCTACCTGATTCTCTACCAGATTACCGGAACCTTCAAGAAGACTTCGGCCATGGAGTCTCACCTTGACTTTAAGGGTATTCTTGTAATTATCACCTCTCTATGATACATGCTAGATTAGTGAGGGTCCAATGGCCGGGACTCCCACAAACAGCCAGTATGGAGGATTATTGGTCATCAATCCATGATCAGTGGGAGTCCAACACCAAGGACCCCCCAAATTATCACCTGTCTACTGGATAGATGACAGATTCTAGATTAGTGGGGTCCGAAGACTGGGGCTACCACAGTTGCCAGAATTGGGGATTGTAGATCATCAATCCAAGTTCGGTGGAGGTTCAACACCCAAGACCCCCGCAACTATCACCAGTCTACTGTATAGATAATAGATGCTAGATTAATGGGGGGGGGGGTATGATGTCTGGGACTACCGCAGATGACAGAAGAGGGGAACACAGGTCATCAATCAAAAACAAAGCACAGTGCCATACATTATATAGAGGTAGTTCTTGGTATTGCAGGTCAGCTCCATTCCAGGTGTGATTGGAAAGTAGCGCATGGTGCATTTGGCTGGACCATACAATTACCCATACCTCCCAACTTTTGAAGAACCGAAAGAGGGACAAAATGTGCGGTGCGCATAGCGCACCGCGGCAAATTTAGCCCCGCCCATTTTTGTGTTGACTCCGCCCACTTGTTAATTTTCCATGTGCCCACACACAGTATAATCCTCCTACAGTCACCCGTAAATTATATGTCCCCCCTCTATCTCTCCCCCAGTTTCATATACACCCTTCATCTGCCCCTAGTTTCATGTCCCTCTTCCATCTCTGCCCCCGGATTCATGTCCCTCCCCATCTCTGCCCCAGTTTCATGTCCCTCTTCCATCTCTGCCCCCAGATTCATGTCCCCCCATCTCTGCCCCCAGATTCATGTCCCCCCATCTCTGCCCACAGATTCATGTCCCCCATCTCTGCCCCCAGTGTCATGCCGTCCTCTCCATCTCTGCCCCCAGTGTCATGCCGTCCTCTCCTTCATCTGCCCCCAGATTCACATTCCACCTCCACATTAAACTTACCTTCTCCTCCGCTCCCTCGCCGCTCTCTGCCCGCCTCTCTCCCTGACACATGCGGCTGAAGCTGCTCACATGCTCGCTTCGCCGCTGCGTCTCTCTCTCGCTGACACATGCGGCTGAAGCGAGGAGCTGACCTGTGTCAGCTCCTCGCTTCGCCGCTGCCGCCGGCTCCTGGCTTGTACATCGCGTCAGCTTCAGCCGCATGTGTCAGGGAGAGAGGCGGGCAGCGGCGAAGCGAGGAGCTGACCTGTGTCAGCTCCTTGCTTCAGCCGCATATGTGTTCAACTCAGATCTGCGTCCTCTGGACGCAGATCTGAGTTGAAATCGGGACATACCTCCCTCCAACCGGGACCGCGGGACATGTCACCCAAATCGAGACTGTCCCGCGGAAATCGGGACGGTTGGGAGGTATACCATTACCAATGTTTGCCTATGAAGCAATGAGTGAAATAAATAATTTGGAGAGGGGTCTACATAGTCTTGCCCATAACATATATACATGATCATGGGGGGGGGGGGTCTTTACTGTTTGGACCACTTTAAAGTGCTTACAAGTTCATATAAATACAACTCTCCCTTCTGCACCATTTCACAGCGCAGGATTTCTTACAATCACATCCACTCATTGGTACGCCGCATCAGGAACGGACCATGCCGGGAGGCCGCAGAGCACTGGCGACAGGTGAGGAAGCTTTATTGTAATTACATTAAAAAAAAAAAAAAAAAATCTTTAAGCTCTTTAAACTTAAACATACCTCCCAACTTTTGAAAAGTAGGAAGAGGGACAAAATGTGGGGTGTGCGCAGTGCGACGTGGCAAATTTAGCTCCGCTTCCATATATGTTGACTCCGCCCATTCTCATTCATTTTTCGTGTGCCCGCACACAGTATAATCCTCCTACAGTCACCCGTAAATTATATGTCCCCCCTCCATCTCTCCCCCAGTTTCATGTCCCCTCCATCTCTGCCCCCAGATTCATGTCCCCACATCTCTGCCCCCAGATTCATGTCCCCTCATCTCTGCCCCCAGATTCATGTCCCCTCATCTCTGCCCCCAGATTCATGTCCCTCCATTTCTGCCACCAGATTCATGTCCCCCTATCTCTGCCCCCAGAATTTATGTCCCCACATCTCGGCCCCCAGATTCATGTCCCCTCCATCTCTCCCCAGATTCATGTCCCTCCATCTCTGCCCCCTGATTCATGTCCCCCCATCTCTGCCCCCTGATTCATGTCCCCCCATCTCTGCCCCCAGATTCATGTCCCCCATCTCTGCCCCCAGATTCATGTCCCCTCAATCTCTGCCCCCAGATTCATGTCCCCTCCATCTCTGCCCCCAGTTTCATGTCCCCCCATCTCTGCAACCAGATTCATGTCTCCCATCTCTTCCGCCAGATTCATGTCCCTCCATCTCTGCCCCCAGATTCATGTCCCCACATCTCTGCAACCAGATTCATGTCCCTCATCTCTGCCCCCAGATTCATGTCCCCCCATCTCTGCAACCAGATTCATGTCCCCCATCTCTGCCCCCAGATTCATGTCCCCCCATCTCTGCCCCCAGCTTCATGTCCCCTCCATCTCTCCCCAGATTCATGTCCCTCCATCTCTGCCCCCAGATTCATGTCCCTCCATCTCTGCCCCCTGATTCATGTCCCTCCATCTCTGCCCCCAGATTCATGTCCTCTCCATCTCTGCCCCCAGATTCATGTCCCCACATCTCTGCACCCAGATTCATGTCCCCTCCATCTCTGCCCCCAGATTCATGTCCCCTCCATCTCGGCCCCCAGATTCATGTCCCCCATCTCTGCTCCCAGATTCATGTCCCCCATCTCTTCCCCCAGATTCATGTCCCCTCCATCTCTGCCCCCAGATTCATGTCCCTCCATCTCTGCCCCCAGATTCATGCCCCCCATCTCTGCCCCCTGATTCATGTCCCTCCACCTCTGCCCCCAGATTCATGCCCCCATCTCTGCCCCCAGATTCATGCCCCCCATCTCTGCCCCCAGATTCATGTCCCTCCATCTCTGCCCCCAGATTCATGTCCCTTCATCTCTGCCCCCTGATTCATGTCCCTCCATCTCTGCCCCCAGATTCATGTCCCCTCCATCTCTGCCCCCAGATTCATGTCCCCACATCTCTGCACCCAGATTCATGTCCCCTCCATCTCTGCACCCAGATTCATGCCCTCTCCATCTCTGCCCCCAGATTCATATCCTCTCCATTTCTGCCCCCAGATTCATGTCCCCCCATCTCTGCCCCCAGATTCATGTCCCCTCCATTTCTGCCCCCCCAAGATTCATGTCCCTCCATCTCTGCCCCCAGATTCATGTCCCTCCGTCTCTGCCCCCAGATTCATGTCCTTCCATCTCTGCCCCCAAGATTCATGCCCCTCCTCCATCTCTGCCCCCAGATTCATGTCCCCCTCCATCTCTGCCCCCAGATTCATGTCCCTCCATATCTGCCCCCAGATTCATGGCTCCTCCATCTCTGCCCCCAGATTCATGTCCCCCCTCCATCTCTGCCCCCAGATTCATGTCCCCCATCTCTGCTTCCAGATTCATGTCCCCCATCTCTGCCCCCAGATTCATGTCCCCTCCATCTCTGCCCCCAGATTTTTGTCCCCCATCTCTTCCCCCAGATTCATGTCCCTCCATCTCTGCCCCCTGATTCATGTCCCTCCACCTCTGACCCCAGATTCATGCCCCCCATCTCTTCCCCCAGATTCATGCCCCCCATCTCTGCACCCAGATTCATGTCCCTCCATCTCTGCCCCCAGATTCATGTCCCTCCATCTCTGCCCCCTGATTCATGTCCCTCCATCTCTGCCCCCAGATTCATGTCCTCTCCATCTCTGCCCCCAGATTCATGTCCCCACATCTCTGCACCCAGATTCATGTCCCCTCCATCTCTGCACCCAGATTCATGTCCTCTCCATCTCTGCCCCCAGATCCATGTCCTCTCCATCTCTGCCCCCAGATTCATGTCCCCCCATCTCTGCCCCAGATTCATGTCCCCTCCATTTCTGCCCCCCCAAGATTCATGTCCCTCCATCTCTGCCCCCAGAATTTATGTCCCCACATCTCTGCCCCCAGGTTCATGTCCCCTCCATCTCTCCCCAGATTCATGTCCCTCCATCTCTGCCCCAATTCATGTCCCTCCATCTCTGCCCCCAGATTCATGCCCCCCATCTCGGCCCCCAGATTCATGTCCCCCATCTCTGCCCCCAGATTCATGTCCCCTCCATCTCTGCCCCCAGATTCATGTCCTCTCCATCTCTGCCCCCAGATTCATGTCCTCTCCATCTCTGCCCCCAGATTCATGCCCCCCATCTCGGCCCCCAGATTCATGTCTCCCCCATCTCTGCCCCCAGATTCATGTCCCCTCCATCTCTGCCCCCAGATTCATGTCCTCTCCATCTCTGCCCCCAGATTCATGTCCCCTCCATCTCTGCCCCCAGTTTCATGTCCCTCCATCTCTGCCCCCAGATTCATGTCCCCCCATCTCTGCAACCAGATTCATGTCTCCCATCTCTTCCGCCAGATTCATGTCCCCCCATCTCTGCAACCAGATTCATGTCTCCCATCTCTTCCGCCAGATTCATGTCCCCCATCTCTGCCCCCAGATTCATGTCCCCCATCTCTGCAACCAGATTCATGTCCCCCATCTCTGCCCCCAGATTCATGTCCCCCCATCTCTGCAACCAGATTCATGTCCCCCCATCTCTGCCCCCAGATTCATGTCCCCTCCATCTCTCCCCAGATTCATGTCCCCTCCATCTCTGCCCCCAGAATTTATGCCCCCACATCTCTGCCTCCAGGTTCATGTCCCCTCCATCTCTCCCCAGATTCATGTCCCTCCATCTCTGCCCTGATTCATGTCCCTCCATCTCTGCCCCCAGATTCATGCCCCCCATCTCGGCCCCCAGATTCATGTCCCCCATCTCTGCCCCCAGATTCATGTCCCCTCCATCTCTGCCCCCAGATTCATGTCCTCTCCATCTCTGCCCCCAGATTCATGTCCCCTCCATCTCTGCCCCCAGATTCATGTCCCCCCATCTCTGTCCCCAGATTCATGTCCCCCCATCTCTGCCCCCAGATTCATGTCCCCCATCTCTGTCCCCAGATTCATGTCCCCTCTCCATCTCTGCCCCCAGATTCATGTCCCCTCCATCTCTGCCCCCAGATTCATGTCCCCCCATCTCTGTCCCCAGATTCATGTCCCCACATCTGTGCCCCCAGATTCATGTCCCCTCCATCTCTGCCCCCAGATTCATGTCCTCTCCATCTCTTCCCCCAGATTCATGTCCCCTCCATCTCTGCCCCCAGTTTCATGTCCTTCCATCTCTGCCCCCAGATTCATGTCCCCCCATCTCTGCAACCAGATTCATGTCTCCCATCTCTTCCGCCATATTCATGTCCCTCCATCTCTGCCCCCAGATTCATGTCCCCACATCTCTGCAACCAGATTCATGTCCCCCATCTCTGCCCCCAGATTCATTTCCCCCTATCTCTGCAACCAGATTCATGTCCCCCATCTCTGCCCCCAGATTCATGTCCCCCCATCTCTGCAACCAGATTCATGTCTCCCGATCTCTGCCCCCAGATTCATGTCCCCTCCATCTCTCCCCAGATTCATGTCCCCTCCATCTCTGCCCCCAGAATTTATGTCCCCACATCTCTGCCCCCAGGTTCATGTCCCCTCCATCTCTCCCCAGATTCATGTCCCTCCATCTCTGCCCCGATTCATGTCCCTCCATCTCTGCCCCCAGATTCATGCCCCCCATCTCGGCCCCCAGATTCATGTCCCCCATCTCTGCCCTCAGATTCATGTCCCCTCCATCTCTGCCCCCAGATTCATGTCCTCTCCATCTCTGCCCCCAGATTCATGTCCTCTCCATCTCTGCCCCCAGATTCATGCCCCCCATCTCGGCCCCCAGATTCATGTCTCCCCCATCTCTGCCCCCAGATTCATGTCCCCTCCATCTCTGCCCCCAGATTCATGTCCTCTCCATCTCTGCCCCCAGATTCATGTCCCCTCCATCTCTGCCCCCAGTTTCATGTCCCTCCATCTCAGCCCCCAGATTCATGTCCCCCCATTTCTGCAACCAGATTCATGTCTCCCATCTCTTCCGCCAGATTCATGTCCCTCCATCTCTGCCCCCAGATTCATGTCCCCACATCTCTGCAACCAGATTCATTTCCCCCATCTCTGCCCCCAGATTCATGTCCCCCCATCTCTGCAACCAGATTCATGTCCCCCATCTCTGCCCCCAGATTCATGTCCCCCCATCTCTCCCCAGATTCATGTCCCCTCCATCTCTCCCCAGATTCATGTCCCCTCCATCTCTCCCCAGATTCATGTCCCCTCCATCTCTCCCCAGATTCATGTCCCCTCCATCTCTCCCCAGATTCATGTCCCCTCCATCTCTGCCCCCAGAATTTATGTCCCCACATCTCTGCCCCCAGGTTCATGTCCCCTCCATCTCTCCCCAGATTCATGTCCCTCCATCTCTGCCCCGATTCATGTCCCTCCATCTCTGCCCCCAGATTCATGCCCCCCATCTCTGCCCCCAGATTCATGCCCCCCATCTCGGCCCCCAGATTCATGTCCTTCCATCTCTGCCCCCAGATTCATGTCCCCCCATCTCTGCAACCAGATTCATGTCTCCCATCTCTTCCGCCATATTCATGTCCCTCCATCTCTGCCCCCAGATTCATGTCCCCACATCTCTGCAACCAGATTCATGTCCCCCATCTCTGCCCCCAGATTCATTTCCCCCTATCTCTGCAACCAGATTCATGTCCCCCATCTCTGCCCCCAGATTCATGTCCCCCCATCTCTGCAACCAGATTCATGTCCCCCGATCTCTGCCCCCAGATTCATGTCCCCTCCATCTCTCCCCAGATTCATGTCCCCTCCATCTCTGCCCCCAGAATTTATGTCCCCACATCTCTGCCCCCAGGTTCATGTCCCCTCCATCTCTCCCCAGATTCATGTCCCTCCATCTCTGCCCCGATTCATGTCCCTCCATCTCTGCCCCCAGATTCATGCCCCCCATCTCGGCCCCCAGATTCATGTCCCCCATCTCGGCCCCCAGATTCATGTCTCCCCCATCTCTGCCCCCAGATTCATGTCCCCTCCATCTCTGCCCCCAGATTCATGTCCTCTCCATCTCTGCCCCCAGATTCATGTCCTCTCCATCTCTGCCCCCAGATTCATGTCCCCTCCATCTCTGCCCCCAGATTCATGTCCCCCATCTCTGCTCCCAGATTCATGTCCCCCCATCTCTGCCCCCAGATTCATGTCCCCTCCATCTCTGCCCCCAGATTCATGTCCCCCATCTCTGCACCCAGATTCATGTCCCCTCCATCTCTGCCCCCAGATTCATGTCCTCTCCATCTCTGCCCCCAGATTCATGTCCCCATCTCTGCTCCCAGATTCATGCCCCCCATCTCTGCCCCCAGATTCATGTCCCTCCATCTCTGCCCCCAGATTCATGTCCCTCCATCTCTGCCCCCTGATTCATGTCCCTCCATCTCTGCCCCCAGATTCATGTCCTCTCCATCTCTGCCCCCAGATTCATGTTCCCCACATCTCTGCACCCAGATTCATGTCCCCTCCATCTCTGCACCCAGATTCATGTCCTCTCCATCTCTGCCCCCAGATTCATGTCCTCTCCATCTCTGCCCCCAGATTCATGTCCCCCCATCTCTGCCCCCAGATTCATGTCCCCTCCATTTCTGCCCCCCCAAGATTCATGTCCCTCCATCTCTGCCCCCAGATTCATGTCCCTCCGTCTCTGCCCCCAGATTCATGTCCTTCCATCTCTGCCCCCAGATTCATGCCCCCCCTCCATCTCTGCCCCCAGATTCATGTCCCCCCTCCATCTCTGCCCCCAGATTCATGTCCCTCCATATCTGCCCCCAGATTCATGGCTCCTCCATCTCTGTCCCCAGATTCATGTCCCCCCTCCATCTCTGCCCCCAGATTCATGTCCCCTCCATCTCTGCCCCCAGATTCATGTCCCCCCATCTCTGTCCCCAGATTCATGTCCTCTCCATCTCTGCCCCCAGATTCATGTCCCCACATCTGTGCCCCCAGATTCATGTCCCCTCCATCTCTGCCCCCAGACTCATTCCTCTCCATCTCTGCCCCCAGATTCATGTCCCCTCCATCTCTGCCCCCAGTTTCATGTCCCTCCATCTCTGCCCCCAGATTCATGTCCCCTCCATCTCTGCCCCCAGATTCATGTCCCCCATCTCTGCTCCCAGATTCATGCTCCCCATCTCTGCCCCCAGATTCATGTCCCCTCCATCTCTGCAACCAGATTCATGTCCCCCATCTCTGCCCCCAGATTCATGTCCCCCCATCTCTGCTCCCAGATTCATGCCCCCATCTCTGCCCCCAGATTCATGTCCCTCCATCTCTGCCCCCAGATTCATGTCCCTCCATCTCTGCCCCCTGATTCATGTCCCTCCATCTCTGCCCCCAGATTCATGTCCTCTCCATCTCTGCCCCCAGATTCATGTCCCCACATCTCTGCACCCAGATTCATGTCCCCTCCATCTCTGCCCCAGATTCATGTCCCCTCCATCTCTGCCCCCAGATTCATGTCCCCCATCTCTGCTCCCAGATTCATGTCCCCCATCTCTGCCCCCAGATTCATGTCCCCTCCATCTCTGCCCCCAGATTCATGTCCCCCATCTCTGCTCCCAGATTCATGTCCCCCCATCTCTTCCCCCAGATTCCTGTCCCTCCATCTCTGCCCCTGATTCATGTCCCTCCACCTCTGCCCCCAGATTCATGCCCCCCATCTCTGCCCCAGATTCATGCCCCCCATCTCTGCCCCCAGATTCATGTCCCTCCATCTCTGCCCCCAGATTCATGTCCTCTCCATCTCTGCCCCCAGATTCATGTCCTCTCCATCTCTGCCCCCAGATTCATGTCCCCACATCTCTGCACCCAGATTCATGTCCCCTCCATCTCTGCACCCAGATTCATGTCCTCTCCATCTCTGCCCCCAGATTCATGTCCTCTCCATCTCTGCCTCCAGATTCATGTCCCCCCATCTCTGCCCCCAGATTCATGTCCCCTCCATTTCTGCCCCCCCCAAGATTCATGTCCCTCCATCTCTGCCCCCAGATTCATGTCCCTCCGTCTCTGCCCCCAGATTCATGTCCTTCCATCTCTGCCCCCAGATTCATGCCCCCCTCCATCTCTGCCCCCAGATTCATGTCCCCCCTCCATCTCTGCCCCCAGATTCATGTCCTCTCCATCTCTGCCCCCAGATTCATGTCCTCTCCATCTCTGCCCCCAGATTCATGTCCCCACATCTCTGCCCCCAGATTCATGTCCCCTCCATCTCTGCCCCCAGATTCATGTCCTCTCCATCTCTGCCCCCAGATTCATGTCCTCTCCATCTCTGCCCCCAGATTCATGTCCTCTCCATCTCTGCCCACAGTTTCATGGTCCCCCTACATTATGTTCTCCTCAAAGTTTAACACAAAAACCCACTGATATTCACCTTCCAACGCTCCCCCGCCGCTCTCTTCGCAGTCTCACTCACTCACATAGTGACATCACATCGCGCCTACACATGCAGGAGCCGGAGCGCAGCATTAAAGCAGAAGCTGAGCTGTGACATTCAACCTTCTATGTATTCAACTCCGGACACCGATGAGTTGAAACTGGGACATATCTCCTGCCGACCAGGACCGCGGGACAGGACACCAAATCCGTGAATGTCCCGCGGAATCTGGTACGGTTGGGAGGTATGACTTAAGTTACATGAGACTGGGCCTTTAAGACACCATTAAGGGGACTGTCTGAGATTAGAAAATAACGTAGTCGGGAGGGGAGGGGTAATAAAATAAAGATGCCTCCTCCGCTTCGTTCCTGCGTTCCTCTGCTTTGTGACGTTGATGTCACGGGTCGATGTGATGTCACCACTGCGGACCCTCTGTATACAAACAGAGCAGGAGAGCGCAGAAACGGCGGGGAGGAGGCAGGAAAGTATCAGTGAGTGCGCAATCCCGGAGATTCCTTTAAGAAACTCTTTAATGTCTTAATCCCTTTTAAGTCGCCTATATCAGGAGGTTGTTGGACCCCTTACTGACACGGGCCCTGATTTACTGACACAATGCAGTTTGCTCAATACAAAACCTCCTTTAAGTAACCCAGGGCGTCCTGAGCGCGCCGCGTTCCTCCAGACTAATCATCCTGTTGATGTTAGGAGAAGCCATATACCAGCCAGCTCCTATAAATTCCTTTTACGTGGAAACAGATGCCTGCGGCCCACACCAGTAGCCAGCCTCCTGCCGTTTCATTAACTCTGGAGACCGCGCGCAGCGAGAAGCCGCGTGTGAGACACCGCCAGATTTATACGTTTATTTTACCTGCGCCCAACACAAGCCCCGTGTGCCAATGAAATCCAAACCGTGTCATCTATAACCTGCCTGCAGAGTCGCCCTGACCGCAGGGGCACAACCGGCCATGAGACGGGGAAACGGGGTAAAAGATACAACAATATAAAGGCTGCCGGCCGCCCGTCCAGAGTAGTCACAACTCGAGGGAAATCGTGTGCCAGATGGCAGTGGATGGGGCAGCTCAAAGCCGGGCAACAAAACCACACGCGGTTATATTGTAAAATTGCACATTTGTATAAAGCGGTTTTATTGTAATGTGACCTTTGTTGATAAAAATGTTAGAAAAACATAAAAACCGCGAGATGTCCCGATCCCATATAACATCACATGCGAAATAGTGAGCGCAGCTCTGGAGTATAATACAGGATAAGTAATGTAATGTATGTACACAGTGACTGTACCAGCAGAATAGTGAGCGCAGCTCTGGAGTATAATGCAGGATAAGTAATGTAATGTATGTACACAGTGACTGTACCAGCAGAATAGTGAGCGCAGCTCTGGAGTATAATACAGGATAAGTAATGTATGTACACAGTGACTGTACCAGCAGAATAGTGAGTGCAGCTCTGGAGTATAATACAGGATATGTAATGTAATGTATGTACACAGTGACTGTACCAGCAGAATAGTGAGCGCAGCTGTGGAGTATAATACAGGATAAGTAATGTAATGTATGTACACAGTGACTGCACCAGCAGAATAGTGAGCGCAGCTCTGGAGTATAATACAGGATAAGTAATGTAATGTATGTACACAGTGACTGCACCAGCAGAATAGTGAGCGCAGCTCTGGGGTATAATACAGGATAAGTAATGTAATGTATGTACACAGTGACTGTACCAGCAGAATAGTGAGTGCAGCTCTGGAGTATAATACAGAATAAGTAATGTAATGTATGTACACAGTGACTGCACCAGCAGAATAGTGAGCGCAGCTCTGGAGTATAATACTGGATAAGTAATGTAATGTATGTACACAGTGACTGTACCAGCAGAATAGTGAGCGCAGCTCTGGAGTATAATACAGGATAAGTAATGTAATGTATGTACACAGTGACTGTACCAGCAGAATAGTGAGCGCAGCTCTGGAGTATAATACAGGATAAGTAATGTAATGTATGTACACAGTGACTGCACCAGCAGAATAGTGAGCGCAGCTCTGGGGTATAATACAGGATAAGTAATGTAATGTATGTACACAGTGACTGTACCAGCAGAATAGTGAGCGCAGCTCTGGGGTATAATACAGGATAAGTAATGTAATGTATGTACACAGTGACTGTACCAGCAGAATAGTGAGTGCAGCTCTGGAGTATAATACAGGATAAGAAATGTAATGTATGTACACAGTGACTGCACCAGCAGAATAGTGAGCGCAGCTCTGGAGTATAATACAGGATAAGTAATGTAATGTATGTACACAGTGACAGTACCAGCAGAATAGTGAGCGCAGCTCTGGAGTATAATACAGGATAAGTAATGTAATGTATGTACACAGTGACTGCACCAGCAGAATAGTGAGCGCAGCTCTGGAGTATAATACAGGATAAGTAATGTAATGTATGTACACAGTGACTGCACCAGCAGAATAGTGAGCGCAGCTCTGGGGTATAATACAGGATAAGTAATGTAATGTATGTACACAGTGACTGTACCAGCAGAATAGTGAGCGCAGCTCTGGGGTATAATACAGGATAAGTAATGTAATGTATGTACACAGTGACTGCACCAGCAGAATAGTGAGCGCAGCTCTGGGGTATAATACAGGATAAGTAATGTAATGTATGTACACAGTGACTGCACCAGCAGAATAGTGAGCGCAGCTCTGGAGTATAATACAGGATAAGTAATGTAATGTATGTACACAGTGACTGCACCAGCAGAATAGTGAGCGCAGCTCTGGGGTATAATACAGGATAAGTAATGTAATGTATGTACACAGTGACTGTACCAGCAGAGTAGTGAGCGCAGCTCTGGAGTATAATACAGGATAAGTAATGTAATGTATGTACACAGTGACTGTACCAGCAGAATAGTGAGCGCAGCTCTGGAGTATAATACAGGATAAGTAATGTAATGTATGTACACAGTGACTACACCAGCAGAATAGTGAGCGCAGCTCTGGAGTATAATACAGGATAAGTAATGTAATGTATGTACACAGTGACTGTACCAGCAGAATAGTGAGCGCAGCTCTGGAGTATAATGCAGGATAAGTAATGTAATGTATGTACACAGTGACTGTACCAGCAGAATAGTGAGCGCAGCTCTGGAGTATAATGCAGGATAAGTAATGTAATGTATGTACACAGTGACTGCACCAGCAGAATAGTGAGCGCAGCTCTGGAGTATAATGCAGGATAAGTAATGTAATGTATGTACACAGTGACTGTACCAGCAGAATAGTGAGCGCAGCTCTGGAGTATAATACAGGATAAGTAATGTAATGTATGTACACAGTGACTACACCAGCAGAATAGTGAGCGCAGCTCTGGAGTATAATACCGGATAAGTAATGTAATGTATGTACACAGTGACTGTACCAGCAGAATAGTGAGCGCAGCTCTGGAGTATAATACCGGATAAGTAATGTAATGTATGTACACAGTGACTGTACCAGCAGAATAGTGAGCGCAGCTCTGGAGTATAATACAGGATAAGTAATGTAATGTATGTACACAGTGACTGTACCAGCAGAATAGTGAGCGCAGCTCTGGAGTATAATACAGGATAAGTAATGTATGTACACAGTGACTGCACCAGCAGAATAGTGAGCGCAGCTCTGGAGTATAATACAGGATAAGTAATGTAATGTATGTAGACAGTGACTGCACCAGCAGAATAGTGAGCGCAGCTCTGGAGTATAATACAGGATAAGTAATGTAATGTATGTACACAGTGACTGTACCAGCAGAATAGTGAGCGCAGCTCTGGAGTATAATACAGGATAAGTAATGTAATGTATGTACACAGTGACTGTACCAGCAGAATAGTGAGCGCAGCTCTGGAGTATAATACAGGATAAGTAATGTAATGTATGTACACAGTGACTGCACCAGCAGAATAGTGAGCACAGCTCTGGAGTATAATACCGGATAAGTAATGTAATGTATGTACACAGTGTCTGTACCTGCAGAATAGTGAGCGCAGCTCTGGAGTATAATACAGGATATGTAATGTAATGTATGTACACAGTGACTGCCCCAGCAGAATAGTGAGCGCAGCTCTGGAGTATAATACCGGATAAGTAATGTAATGTATGTACACAGTGTCTGTACCTGCAGAATAGTGAGCGCAGCTCTGGAGTATAATACCGGATAAGTAATGTAATGTATGTACACAGTGACTGCACCAGCAGAATAGTGTGTTGGACACCTGAGGTCCTATACATGGGTTAGCAGGAGATGTATGGCCACTTCCCTACATGTGTTGATTCTTCTATAAGTCAATGACGCTTTCGGCTTTGGGTTGTTTTACCTCTAAGGTCGGCTGTGACAGGGCTTATTCGTTGCCCTTCATACCTCGGGCTATGCCAGGAGGAGATGTCAGCTGATATGCTAATTCTGTCAGCGGGCTCCTACTTGACACAAGTGCATTGGCCCCTGCGCCGTTTCCTTGGCATTCTCACAAATGCCAAGATAGGAACTCTGGTTACATCAGCTTCAGAAATGTGATATCGTTGGCATCGCTCCTTCAGCCAACATTAAGTGCATCATCCGATGTCTAAAATAGTCCTCGCCGCTATAAATAACAATGTTCTGTCATTGCTGAGCAGCGGTCCCCGTACCCTGCACTCGCATTATGGGACCAGTTCTAGCCAACCATGTGGGTCATTCAAGGGGAATATCAGGGATGATGCCTGGAGACATCATCATGTCAAGATGGTAAAGGGTCACACGGATTTGATCATGACGGTGTCCACCACTTGGAGTAGATAGACCCTCTGTTGGACTCGTAGCACCTATATAGCACACGGATCCCATGTATATGAATGGCCACATGTAATACATCTCCTTACCAGCAATGTATAGCCAATGGCAAATTCACTCTGCAAAACACCAGGACACTGAAACACAACTTGCCCCCATTTCCCTCTAGTATTGGAGACAATCACGAGGCTGGGAACATTCTTATAGGAAAAAAAATCATCATACAAATATTTCGTCCAAACCCGTCTATGTCACTATGTGTGATTACTCAGAATCTCTGCAATCACTGAGAAGATTCAATGTCTAGAAGGCAGGAAAGTGCACGGCCATACCTCCCAACTTTTAAAAAATAGAAAGAGGGACAAAATGTGCGGCACGCGCCACTGCAAATTTAGCCCCGCCCACTTTTATGTTGACTCCACCCATTCTCATTCATTTTTCACTTGCTCCCACACAGTATAATCCTCCTACAGTCACCCGTAAATGATATGTCCCCCCTCTATCTCTCCCCCAGTTTCATATACACCCTTCATCTGCCCCCAGATTCATGTCCCCTCCATCTCTGCCCCCAGATTCATGTCCCCTCCATCTCTGCCCCCAGATTCATGTCCCCCCATCTCTGCCCCCAGAATCATGCCCCCCCATCTCTTCCCCCTGATTCATGTCCCCCCATCTCTGCCCCCAGATTCATGTCTCCCCCATCTCTGCCCCCAGATTCATGTCCCCTCCATCTCTGCCCCCAGAATCTTGCCCCCCCATCTCTGCCCCCAGATTCATGTCCCCTCCATCTCTGCCCCCAGATTCATGTCCCCTCCATCTCTGCCCCAGATTCATGTCCCTCCATCTCTGCCCCCAGATTCATGTCCCCTCCATCTCTGCCCCAGATTCATGTCCCTCCATCTCCGCCCCCAGATTGATGTCCCCCCATCTCTGCCTCCAGATTCATGTCCCCTCCATCTCTGCCCCCAGATTCATGTCCCCCCATCTCTGCCCTCAGATTCATGTCCCTCCATCTCTGACCCCAGATTCATGTCCCTCCATCTCTGCCCCCAGATTCATGTCCCCTCCATCTCCGCCCCCAGATTGATGTCCCCCCATCTCTGCCCCCAGATTCATGTCCCCCCATCTCTGCCCCCAGATTCATGTCTCCCCATCTCTGCCCCCAGATTCATGTCCCCAATCTCTGCCCCCAGATTCATGTCCTCTCCATCTCTGCCCCCAGATTCATGTCCCCTCCATCTCTGCCCCCAGATTGATGTCCCCCCATCTCTGCCTCCAGATTCATGTCCCCCCATCTCTGCCCTCAGATTCATGTCCCCCCATCTCTGCCCTCAGATTCATGTCCCTCCATCTCTGCCCCCAGATTCATGTCCTCTCCATCTCTGCCCCCAGATTCATGTCCCCCCATCTCTGCCCTCAGATTCATGTCTCCCCATCTCTGCCCCCAGATTCATGTCTCCCCATCTCTGCCCCCAGATTCATGTCCTCTCCATCTCTGCCCCCAGATTCATGTCCCCCCCCTCCATCTCTGCCCCCAGATTCATGTCCCCCCTCCATCTCTGCCCCCAGATTCATGTCCTCTCCATCTCTGCCCCCAGATTCATGTCCCCCCATCTCTGCCCTCAGATTCATGTCCCCCCATCTCTGCCCTCAGATTCATGTCCCTCCATCTCTGCCCCCAGATTCATGTCCTCTCCATCTCTGCCCCCAGATTCATGTCCCCCCATCTCTGCCCTCAGATTCATGTCTCCCCATCTCTGCCCCCAGATTCATGTCCCCCATCTCTGCCCCCAGATTCATGTCCTCTCCATCTCTGCCCCCAGATTCATGTCCCCCCCTCCATCTCTGCCCCCAGATTCATGTCCCCCCTCCATCTCTGCCCCCAGATTCATGTCCTCTCCATCTCTGCCCCCAGATTCATGTCCCCTCCATCTCTGCCCCCAAATTCATATCCCCTCCATCTCTGTCCCCAGATTCATGTCCCCTCCATCTCTGCCCCCAGATTCATGTCCCCCCATCTCTGCCCCCAGATTCATGTCCCCCCATCTCTGCCCCCAGTTTCATGTCCCCATCTCTGCCCCCAGTGTCATGCTGTCCCCCCCTTTCATCTGCCTCCAGTTTCATGTTCCACCTCAATGTGTACACACATTAAACTCACCTTTTCCTCGCTTCCCCGATGCTCTCTCCACAGTTTAGCTAATACTGTTGTAGGCGCGATGTGACGTCATCACATCATGTCTACACAGCCACTAGTCGGAGCGACACAGCAAAGCAAGGAGCTGAGCTCTGACAGCTCCTTGCTTTAGTCACGTATGCATTTAACTCAGATCTGCATCCGGAGGACGCAGATCTGAGTTGAAAATACCTCCCTCCAACCGGGACCGTGGGACACGTCACCGAAATCGTGAATGTCCCGCGGAAATTGGGACGGTTGGGAGGTATGCACGGCATATGGTGGTCAGTTGCCCTGTTATAGGATATACATTCGGCCTGAACTTAAAGGGGATGTCCAGGAAAACGTTATTTTTCTATGAGGCCAGGGAAGGTGAAAAAAACCCCCCCAAAAAACATAAACCTGTCCCCAATGCTTTGGTGTCCCAGGTTGCAGTCCTGTCCCCATCCAGCAAAAGTCCTCCCCACATGTGACCACTGAGGCCAATCAGCAGCCTCAGGTAAGGATCCTTGATGATCTGGTTCCTTTCATTAGGCTGCAGAGACCAATCTCCCGTGGCGGGAACTTTATTCGGAAAAGTCCTGGGGCGCCATGTGACTAGACAATAGCATGGGACACCGGGGACAAGTGAGTATTGAATTTTTAAATGTTTTACCTTCCCCAGTCTCCAGAGAAAATTTTAAATTTTTTTCTGGGCAACCCTTTAAATGAGTGCCCAGTGCTCAGTCATTTCAGCAAGTAAAGTTATTCTTATTGTAGTAAACAGATGTCTCAAGGAGGAGCAGAAGATTTATCATGAGGCGAGGAGAACATTGGGCGCTCAGCCAGGACACTGATCAGGACCATCTATAAGCAGGAATAAAATTCTGGTCTGGGGGTGCAAGGCTCCTGAGCAAAGAGGCAGGCTAGTAAAAAATCCATGATATAGATAACAATGGGGTCAGTGATATGGATATTACTCAAGTGCACACATGGCTGCTAATGTGTCCAAGCAGCTTAACTGGTATCAGGGGAACTGGAAGAGTCAGACACCAGCAAAACACGACTGCTCGCGCTGACAACTTAATTCTCTCTGACCACTTGAATCCCTGACTAATAGGAGCTGCCAAGAAAAGCGGGGATGAGGAACAACAACTGTTGTGAGCACATATCATAAGCCACCTTGGCATCTTCATGACCATGAATCCTACAGCACCACCATAGGAAGAGGTATCATATATTTTTAGAGGTGTGCTTGGTCTTCCTTCTGGGGATTGTTGGGGGTCAGTGCTCACGGGTCCCTAGATGTTGTCCATGGTTGTGGACATTTGTGTACTGTTCGTACTGCCAATGAGGAGTAGATGGGGTCCAATGATGGGTGACTATTCATGATGGGCCAACAAAATGTTCTCTACAACCATCGAGATATGGCAAGACCCAAAATATATACTCCTGAAACTGCCACCTCGATAAGTAGTGTAAACCAGCTATTTTTGGGAAACCTACACGCTAGAGGTGGAAGAACCTCACGAGATTCATTTCGCAAATATTCGTCAGGCTTGACCTCTAGGGTTGAGCTGATCTTGAGGTTTCAAGATCGATTTCAAAATCCAATTTCCGATCATTTTCCAGCCGATCCCGGTCGTGAAATTTGCTTGATCGCCGATCAGGATTCGATCTTTCCCGACCTCGATCGCTCAACCCTATTGACCAACTGTTCTGGAAGTGAAATTATTCCAGTTCCAGATCGAATCCCGATCAGCGATCAAGCAAATTTCACTATCGGGATCGGCTGGAAAATGATTGGAAATCTGATTTTGAAATCTAAAGATCGGTTCAACCTCACTGTATATGTAACATACAATTAGGGTTGCGCGATCGGGATTGGGAAAGATCAGATCCTGATTGGCGATCAAGCAAATTTCATGATTGCAATCGGCTGGAAAATGATCGGAAATCGGATTTTGAAATCGATCCTGAAATCTCAAGATGGTGGAAGAAATATAATAAGCACTCATGATACAAGCATCATGACATCGGTGTGTCTCACATGGAACATCACCTAGGAGGCCAGAAGACAACAGAAGAGGACCACAAGGGGCCCAGGAGAGGTAAGGGAAGATACGTCTGAAGAGATCCTGTGTATAATCTTGATTTATGGGTGGAAAACTCCAAAAGTTTTAGTTGAACCTAAAATTTTTGTAATGATTCTGGCTCGTTACGAATCGGTCCGCTCAGCTTTACTACACACACGTTGATTGGTCTTTGTTCATTTGGACAGAGACCACCAGCTCGCTCCTCCTGATCGGTTCCACATGTTGTCATCTTCTTCTCCACATGGTCTCTTCTCTCCTTCTCCCTCTGCATTGTTGAAGCTCGTCGTAGCACTCGACCATAAATAGTTGTGGCCAACTTTCCTAGACTTGAAGCCTTCTCCGCAGTAATGAGCGTGTGTGTGTGCGCGCGGTTTTATGGTGGTTGTGTCTTGGGATGAGGTTGTTAAAGGCACTCTATAAATTGCATCATTAAGAACTGTCTTTGGCTGCAAACGTCCAGTCACCGTGGAGGTTTCATCAGTTGTCTTTGGGGGTAAACATGAATCATACAAGGAGCTTGTTAAAAGGCTTTCACTTGCCATTCAGCCCCCTTCCTTGGCTCTCAGCCCCTTTGGAGTTTCTCATGGCTTTGCGAGAAGACGTGATTTCAGGAGCTGTGGTGCTGACAGCCGTTCTTTGATGGAGAGAGCTTGTAAATGGGAATGCAAGACAGGCAGCTTCAACAGAAGCAAAAGTCTGCGAGCCATGCCAAGCTTCGAGTCACACCTGCTGAGAATTAAAAAAGCAACCTCTATGCCAAGTGCCACCACTGCGCCCCCCCCCCCCTCCCTCTTCTCCTCTCCGTCTCTCTCGCCATCCTGACTTCATCTTGGGCACTGTCATTCCTCCATTTCCCATAGAGAATGGAGATGAGGACATCGAGTCGTCCAGTTGTCACTTGGACCAAGTAGCCAGACACCTCCCGTATGGGATGTTCCAAGCACGGAGACACATTAATGGGCAACTGTTATGACGGGATGCCACTAAGCCTCTTCTTAAACACATAAATTAACCAAAACCTCCAATAAAATTTTGACAGGACACTCAGAAAGTATCGTCCCCTGGCGACTGTCTCCGCGAAGCGTTGACATGTCTTGCTCTCCCTCTGAGAGGCTGAAGTGCCCAGAATGTGTCTCGAAGACAGTGGTCTCTGTTACACCTTTGGTGTAAGGGACTGGGACATTGCCAATCTGAAAAATAGCCAGGTAGTAGATCATGGGCATTGGACATAATAAAGAACATCTTATATTCGGCGTTCGTGGGGGCGAGGGGCTCCTGTCTGCAGTGAACACAAAGTAACAAATCATCGAGGAAATGTCCAGGAGGTCTCCAACAACATCGATGAGACAATAAAATATGAAACTTTTTCAAATATCAGATATTCTGAAATATGAACTACCTACTTATTGGAAGGTAGCAGTCTTAGGAGTCAAATTCTACCGTCAAAGGAATCTTGGGTGCCAAGCCAAAGCAGAAATTTTTTCCAAAAGAGAAAGGCACCCATAGACAGTTGTTTCAGGTTTCTTGGGGAATCACTTTGACATGGGACAAAATCTGTTCCAGGGGTTTCCAATTCAGATGATATTGAGTTTGTCCGGGGCAAAGCTCCCTCTGTTGAATGACACAATCAGGGTTCATTGTATTGGGTTGACACATAGAAGCGAATCTGCCATGGTGGGAAGTTCACTGGTTTATTGGACACATTGGATGGGATTCATTCCATCTGTTCTGTACTGCAAAGGAATCAACCCAAGAGGCTTCACGTTAACATTTTACAAGGCCCCGGAGATGTCGTTTCTTGGGATGGTCATATCTTGCAGATTGTATTCCTTGAAAAGAAAGGAATAACTTTGTTGCAGTAAATAAGCCTGAGTGGATTTCCTGTGATCGAGTTACGAGAATTATGTGTAATACCAAGACAATAAGTCATGGAGGAACTGAGGGAAGACGTAACGCGCTGCCATATAGGTGAGCACTCAAATCCACTTGTGTAGGACTCATACAACTCAGTATTGTGTCCTCCAGACCAGTCCAAGTCAAGAGTTGGGTGTCATGCTTATGACTGAGGTCATGATCTCCCGGTCTTCTGCACTGTCCACGAGGCTCTTTCGTTACATGTATGTAACCCTCGATCAGTTAGTGTGATCCTCCTCCCTTTGGAACATGTATGAAGATCTACAATAAGGAGTCCAAGGAGCTCTATGTCTACGGCGATGTCATTGAGGTGGAAGGTCTCGGCAGGGCTGCACCTAGATATTGCTGTATAATTCAGTTGAACTCACAATCTGCACAATATCTCTTAAAACACTGGACAGTGGACCCTGGATTTTACTCCAGGCCAACCTGGTAGGTGCATCATCTGCAATATCTGCAGAGATCCCTTTATCACAAGCATTGCATCCTGCCCTGGGGTCATTACTTCTGTCCCCTGTTTCAGTTCTGGTATAGCACCAAATATAACATAGTTTCCTAGGATAGCAAGTGGGTTTATGGTGACAACCCTGGGGTATAGGGTAAAGGAGGAATTCCTGGCTACAAACCTGGTGATCTAGGGCAGTGATGGGGTGAATGTATCTAGTACCGTAGGTCAGGGAGGGGGTTAATGCCAGTATCCGCGGAGGCCTAGGACATTAAAAAGGGTTATTGTTGGCACTCCTCATATCCAGTGAGGTATCTATCTTTTCGGGAGCCTGCATTGTGCCTGAAGCAGGAAGAGAAAAATGTAAATACGCTCCCTCTCACACAGACCACTCCCCATGGACCCCCTCTCACACAGACTGCTCCCCATAGTAGTCTCCTCTCACATAGACTGCTCCCCATAGTAGTCTCCTCTCACGCAGACTGCTCCCCATAGTCTCCTCTCACACAGACTGCTCCCCATAGTCTCCTCTCACACAGACTGCTCCCCATAGTCTCCTCTCACACAGACTGCTCCCCATAGTAGTCTCCTCTCACATAGACTGCTCCCCATAGTAGTCTCCTCTCACGCAGACTGCTCCCCATAGTCTCCTCTCACACAAACTACTCCCCATGGCCACCCTCACAGAGAGGACTTCCCATGCCTCTTTTACACAGACTGCTGTTCATGTCCTTTTCACACACAATGCTCCTCATGGCCCCGCTCACACACAATGCTCCTCATGGCCCCGCTCACACAGACTACTCCCCATAACCCCCTCTCACACAGACTGCTTCCCATGTCCCCTCTTTTTTTCTTTTTATAAATTCTTTATTTATAAACACAAAGGAAAAAATTAAACAAAAAAGAAAACAACAAAGGAGAATGAACCAGTCAATAACAGAACAGAACATTACAAAGAGGGCCCAGAGAGCAAACAGGGGCCCATAAACCCAAAGCAAAACATGAAACGCAAAGAGAGGGCCTCCCTACCAACAACCACTTGAGAGAGGCGCCGACTGTGCCAAAAGGCATCCGTGAAGTAAAGAAGGGGATAGGAGGGGGGAGACGGAAATGGGAGGAGGGAAGAAGGCGAAGCGGGAGAAGACACGAGGGAGACAAGAGGGCACCGAGGAGGTGAAGAAGGAGGAGGGGAGGGGTGCCCCTGAACCACGGCACCAAACAAGAAGCAGGCCTAGCCCATGACATGTCTCTATAAGACTGGGACCCCTGGAAAAGAATCAACGGGGTCCAAGCCCTCAGGAAAGCCTCATGAGCGTCTCGGAGAGACGCCGTGAGGTCCTCCATAGATTGGATATCCTCTACCTTGCGGATCCAGTGGCGAAGAGATGGGGGGTTGGGAGACTTCCATAACACTGGGATACAGGCCCTGGCAGCATTAATCAGATGTCTGATCGCAGATTTACGGTAGGCTCGGCGGGGAACATTAGAAAGGTGGAGAAGAAAACAAGCCGGAGTATTGGGGAGATCAGCCTGGACGATCTGGGTCGTCAAACGATGAACCCCATCCCAAAAGTCCCTCAAAGCTGAGCAACCCCAAAAGATATGGAGAAGGGTCCCCTCCTTGGAAACACAGCGCCAGCAGAGTGGGGAAGCAGACGGGAAAAACTTGTGCAAGAGGGAAGGGACATGGTACCACCTGGTAAGGATTTTGTAACCCGCCTCTTGGTATTTACACGCCACAGAGCTCTTATGGGCAAGTTCCAAGATCTTGGAGCAGTCCTAGTCCGAAAAGGAGAGATCAAGATCATTGTCCCATTTAGATAGATAAGCAGGTCTGTGGTCCGGAGAAGGGGAAACCAAAGTGATGTAGAACTCCGACAAGGAGTGGCGAAAAAGACCGGAACCCGTGCAGGCCTTCTCAAAGCTCGTAAGAGGCCTATCAAAGCTCCCGGGATCGCGGGGTGAGGAAAGGAAATGGGAAAGCTGCAATCCTCCCCAGGGACCGAGGGGAGGTAGGCAGAGATTGGAGTGCAGGTCCGCGAGCACGCGCCACGCCCCATTCACACGGAAATAAAGGACCCTCTGCAGTCCCGCACTCGACCAGGCACGAAACGGACCTCCAGAGAGCCCCGCAGGGAATGCTGGATTCCCCAGAACAGGAAAGAGGGGGGAGGGTGAAGGGGAAAGGCAAGCCTTACGAAGAAGCGATCTACACACCCTGAGAGTAGGCCCGATCGTGGGATGGGAGTTAAGGAAAGGGGGAGTGACCGAATCCAGCCAGGGAAGCAAATGGAGCGGAAGATTCGAAAAGGAATTCTCGAGGGAAACCCACTGTTTGAAGGGGGAGTGGCGGCACCAATCAATCACACGCTGCAGGAGAGCAGCCTCGTAATAACGGCGGGGGTCCGGGAGGCCCAAACCCCCCATTGTTTCGGGAGAGTTAAGGTGGAACGCGCCAATCTGGCGCGTTTGCCGTGCCACACAAAGCGGATCAGGTCGGAATAGAGCAGCTTGAAAAAACTAGGAGGGATATGAATTGGCAAGGTTTGCAGTAGGTAGAGGAATCTAGGCCCATGTCCCCTCTCATACAGACTGCTCCCCATGGCCCCATCATACAGATTGCTCCCCATAACCCCTTCACACAGACTGATCTTTATGTCCTCCTCACACAGACTGCTTCCGATGTCTCCTTCACACAGACTACTCCCCATAACCCCCTCTCATACAGACTGCTCCCCATGGCTGCATCTCATACAGACTGCTCCCCAAGGACCCCTTCATACAGACTGCTCCCCATGGCCCCCTTCATACAGACTGCTCCCCATGGCCCCTTCTCACACAGACTACTCCCCATAACCCCCTCTCATACAGACTGCTCCCCATGGCCCCTTCTCACACAGACTACTCCCCATAACCCCCTCTCATACAGACTGCTCCCCATGGCCCCTTCTCACACAGACTGCTCCCCATGGCCCCTTCTCACACAGACTACTCCCCAAGGACCCCTTCATACAGACTGCTCCCCATGGACCCCTTTATACAGACTGCTCCCCATGGCCCCTTCTCACACAGACTACTCCCCAAGGACCCCTTCATACAGACTGCTCCCCATGGACCCCTTTATACAGACTGCTCCCCATGGCCCCTTCTCACACAGACTACTCCCCAAGGACCCCTTCATACAGACTGCTCCCCATGGACCCCTTCATACAGACTGCTTCCCATGGCCCCTTCTCACACAGACTGCATTCATCACCCCCATTTTTCTCATAGAGATTCGATTCAAAAGTTTCTACTTCAAGATTTTTGAAGAAAACCTCATATAAAGATCATATCAGCCATGTGGTATCGGCTCAGGAGTTAAATGGTCATGAATGTCTATACTGGTGATCACACAGAAGATCCTCAGGGCTGGACACCAGTACATCGCACCATATCTACTACTCATCATCTTCATGCTCCATATCTGATCAAATACATATTATGTGGTACAAATAAGGCCAAGTTCACACTAAATATTGTATCCTGCTCTTTCCATGGAGATCCTGTGTGATCCTCAGTAAGTAATTCTGGAGGGTAAAGGGTATTCGGACATGTGGAGTCCAAGCTGGATTGGATCTCCTCCAGAATTAATAAGAACTATCTCTACTTCTAGACGTCCAACAAGTCAACATTCAACAAATGAAGCCATGACTAGGGATTTTAGCCAAACCAGAGACTCCCAGTTACTTCATCCAGGGGCAGGGCTGGCAATCTTGGTGCCCAGGCAAGGGGTGTACAATGGGTCCTCCATTGTTGGCGCTCATTCATTTCCACCACCCCTCTCGATGGCATTGCTTGGCCACCTAGTCCCCCCATCATGGCCCAGATCTCCTCATGGACAGACATGGTCCTGTAATGATAGATGAGAGACGCGTCGGCATTGTCAACGAGAAATCTGGCGCCTTCTACTCTCCAATGAATAGAGGAAAGTTCCTGGAAAGGAAAACAAATGATAAAATCCCCTACAATATTTTCACTTTCGGCTTCTGGGAGTTTCAACAAACAGACGACATTGACGTTGGGATTTTCCACTGGAAACCTTATATACACAAGTCAAGTTCAACTTTGCTCTAAGCCCATAACCATTTCCTCGCTTGATCTATATAAGCTTGAAAATATGCGTTCCTTCTACATATGTGGCGCGCTCGGTGGTGGACGCCGTCTGCCTACACTTGCGCTCCCAGCACTAAGCCCTGTGATATCTGATAGCTTTCTCCTTTTGTGTCCGGGACTCTTTCATCTCAGCCACCATTCCTACGTCGAAATCTTTTCTATCCGACCAAATAATCAATTCGCTGCTGTCAGCGCGGCAGATTAGGAGTGAGTGATGCGGTTTTCTTGGAAGTGACATTCAAGGAATTCCCTAATGATGGAGCCCGGAGTATCGGAAACAAAACTAGAAGGCACAAGACCAGCAATTTCCATGGGCTGTGTTGGAGAGGGATCTCCAAATCAGGTGCACGTCCCCTCCCCTTCCTAGCCCAGATTTTGCATTCTTCCTGTTATGGAATTGCAGCTTAAGCAATTTCCAAATATGCTGAAGGTAAGTGATAGGACCAGTAGACACTAAGTGAAGATAAGATAAGATAAGATAATCCTTTAACAAGATATTTATAATCCTACACTGCCCTGGTTGGAGTCTAAGGTCACTCCGAGGTGTTCACCAGATCCAAAGTAGAATGGACCCCAGTTTGCAACACCAGAACAAGGTGCCACCAAATAGGTGCACTTGTAGGCTAAGAACTAAACCACAAACCCTATGGTGGCCATAGAGAGTATGCAAAAGTCGGAGTGAAAATCAGGAGAGTATAGAAGTTACCAACACAAAAGCAGTAGGAACCAGTCAAGTCCAGGAGGTTACAGTTAAACCCAAATCAGCAACAGAAAGTTTAACCAGGTCAATAACCAGGAATTCAGAAGAAAACAGAGAAATATACTGGGAGTGAGTACTGAGAACACAGAGCCTAGGAACGTAATGGAATCACAGGCAGGTAATAAGTGTCAGAGTCAGGTCTAAATACCCCGCCTAAGCCCCTGAATGGATGCTGAAGTACAGCAACGATTGGCTCTACATCTCAAATCTCTGACAGGCTGACCAGACCCAGCCAAAGTTTGACTGCTAGGCAAGGCAACTCCTGACCTGACCTCTGAATATCTCACCTGGTACTACTTCTCCTCCATATCCCTGGTTCTTCCTCTAGATTCCTTGTCCGGTAGTTGTACTGCTACATCCAGTCTTGATAGTTTCCTATGCTTAAAGGGGTTTTCCAGTCATAAGATGTTTCAAAAAAGATCTGTTAGTGCTATTAATAGGTTAATGAGTGCAATCAAATACCTTTAGCAGTGTTTTGAGTGATTTCTTTATGAGTTCATGGCATCTTCCTGTTCTGTTTTCCTACAACTACATTGATGCCTTGGGCTACTCAGAGCTGACTCTTCCACCTTCCTCTATTACTCCCTCCCCCTCCCATTCTCACTCACACCCTCTCCCTGTTTCCCTAGCTAGCCCAATCTCTACTAGTCCTTCCTAACAAAATCAACTTATCCCCCCCATCACCTCATCATAATTACCTGTCTTCAGATTCAGACCTGATTCTGGGAACGAGACATCACTTCTTCTGGGTGGCCGGCACCTCCTCTTCTGGAAATCTGCCAGTCACCCATGCCTGTGCAATAGAGCTGGAGTGCTGGCTACTACTCATGCCACCATTTCGGATCTATTACGCAGCCACAGATGGCCAGCAGTCATCAAGAAGAGGAGGTGCCGGCCACCCAGAAGAAGAGATGTCTCATGTCCAGAAGGTCCAGACCAGAAGACAGGTAAGTAAGATGGGGGGTTAGTGTCGGTGACATTCTGTTTCCCATTCCAGAAACGGAACCTGAAAATCGGAAAATGTGCCTGGGGCGGTGAGCCAGCCAATGTAGGTAAATATACATTTTTGGTAACCTAAGTAATTTAGCAGGTAGGTAGGAGGGGGGTAGGTAGCTTAGATCAGTTTATCCCAAAAAAACCTGTTTAACTGGATACTTCCCCTGGTACTTCTTGTACTTCTTCTGGACCAGGCCTCTGACTTGCTCCAGACATTCTTGCACACTTATCTTTAGGCCTGTTGCTTCTTGACTGCTCTTAGGGTGACAACTAGGGTTGAGCCGATCTTGAGATTTCAGGATCGATTTTAAAATCCGATTTCCGATCATTTTCCAGCCGATCCCGATTGTGAAATTTGCTCGATTGCCGATCGAGATCCGATCTTTCCCGATCCCGATCGCTCAACCCTAGTCAATGCTTCTCTATGGGAAAAGTCAGTTTTTGGCCTGACCCGATCTCGAGATTTCAGGATTGATTTTCAAATCCAATTTCCGATCATTTTCCAGCCGATCCCGATCGTGAAATTTGCTTGATCGCCGATCCGATCTTTCCTGATCCTGATCGCTCAACCCTAGTTAATGCTTCTCTATGGGAAAAGTCACTTTTAGGGTTGAGCCGATCTTGAGATTTCAAAATCTGATTTCCGATAATTTTCCAGCCAATCCCGATCGTGAAATTTGCTCGATCACTGATTGGAATTCGATCTTTCCCGATCCCGATCGCTCAACCCTAGTGACAACCCTTTGCTCCATTCTCAACTATGGCTTAGTCCAACGAGCTTGAGACACCAATTTGTGCTCTGCTGTCTCCCAGCAAAGTCCGGTCCTGCTGCTTTGGTGGTTACTTCTGGCGGAAGTCCCCACGGCACGTGACCACAGAGGTCAATCAGCGACCTAAGGAAAGGGACCGGAACATCACAATGTCAGCAAAACAAGACAGTGGAGCAACAGGACGGGACCACGCCAGAGCACCGGGAAACAGGTGAGGATACAATTTTTTCACCTTCCCCTGCCAAATATGAAAAAAAATATCCTGGACAACCCCTTTAAGGGGCTTAAGCTTTTTTACATCAATGAACTAAAGAAACACATCTCCTATTTCTTCCATTTTTTGACCAAATTCTCCACATGCCCCCGTCTTTACCCCGGAGCCCTATCTACAATCGCTGGTAAATTATCCATAAAAATTTATGAAATCTACGGAACTTCCTCTCCAACTTTTTGGCTTAACCATAAAAAAAAATTTGCAAAAACACGAGCACATCAGATAACAAGGTTTACAATTACAAAGCAAGACGTGGAAGTGCGAAGTTGTCGAGAGCCAAGAGGTCCTCGCAAAGAAAATGCTTGTGAGGTAGAAAGTAGAAAGTTGGCCGCGGCCAT
This sequence comes from Leptodactylus fuscus, assembly GCF_031893055.1. Classification (NCBI taxonomy): domain Eukaryota; kingdom Metazoa; phylum Chordata; class Amphibia; order Anura; family Leptodactylidae; genus Leptodactylus; species Leptodactylus fuscus. The sequence continues at coordinate 275,419,310 of NC_134266.1, read as the reverse complement.
AGCGCCTGAATACAATGTGCTTTTAATTTCACTCCTCGACAAGAAGTGAAAACTGGAGATCACAAAAAGATGTTTGTTTTTTCTCGCTGCGCTCATGGATATTACGTATTTCAGCAACGGCAGCTGGGACGCGGCTGCTGCTGCTGCTTCTGCTGCTGCTGCTATGGTGGTGTCCAAGTCTATCAGCTCATCCACCTGCATTCAATCTGCTCTTGGTGTTGACTTGGAGATACACTTGGGGGTTTGGAGCGACGTCTCGAGCCAGGAGGAGAATATGAGATTTTAGCTTCATCTGCTGGAATACTCAGTCAGGATTTTCAGTTCAGTAGCCCGAGTCTTGTAGGAACAATACAAATTAAGCAAAAAAAAAAAAAAAAGAAGAGAGGGTCTGACCAGTCGTGATACAATAGATTTGGCCACAGGCTATAACTCGTGCTCATTGGACGCAACGGAGATTGCTAAGAGATCAACGAATGGATTGTTATGTAGTGTCTCACAAGTTTTCAGCCATGTTTTGATTTGATACAAAGTGTCGCTATAGTTTACAGATTTTATATAAGTCAGTGGTCTTACCAGTCCCTCTCCAAGGACCTCCAAGGCCGCTAATGGGTCTCATGGGTCACAATTGCTGTTTGAGGGCTGAGGACCGCCCCCAGTGCTGTGAGATAACGCATTTGCATACCGAAGAAAACCCAGAGGGTGAAGGACCTCCGACGAGAAGGACATGGCTTCAGACTGGCAACAAACAATAGAGCTCCGGGGACAGGTGAGGATGCTAATACCTTCCCCTGTTCTCCACATGGGTTTCCTGGACATTCCCTTTAAGCAATTCCCTAAAGGAAATGGATTCAATATTTAAGCAATTTACTGACATACAGGTAAAAAAGCTAAATCTATAACCGTACACTAAGGCTAACCTGAGATAGTCACCAGAGCCCACTTAAAGGTAGGATGGACTTGGCTGCTCGGTACCCAGGTTGCAACCGCAGAACAAGGTGTTAAAGGGATCCTATCATTGGATACCCCTTTTTTTTTCTTCCTAACACGTAGGAATAGCCTTAATAAAGTCTATTCTTCTCCTACCGTTAGATGTCTTCTCCGTGCCGCCGTTCAGTAGAAATCTGGGTTTTCTTCAGTATGCAAATGAGTTCTCTCGCAGCACTGGGGGCGGTCCTCAGCCCTCAAACAGCACTGGGGGCGTCCCCAATGCTGCAAGAGAAATCTCCAGCGACGCCTCTATCTTGGTCTGGAACGCCCTCTCCCTGTGTCTTCTTCCATCCTGGGTTTCAATCTCCTAGGCCTCAGGCAGGGCCAACTGCACATGGCCAGGCCACAAGAAAATGGCCGCTTACATAGTAAGTCGGCTCTGCCCGAGGCCTGGAAGATTGAAATCCAGGACAGAAGAAGACGCAGGGAGAGTGCGTTCCTGAAGAAGATGGAAGTGTCACTGGAAAGTTCTCTCACAGCATTGGGGACACCCCCAGTGCTGTTTGAGTGCTGAGGACCGCCCCCAGTGCTCCAAGAGGACTCATTTTCATATCAAAGAAAACCCGGATTTCTACTGAATGGTGGCGCGGAAAAGACATCTAAAGGTAGGAGAAGAATAGTCTTTCTTACGGTTATTCCGACGTGTTAAGGAGAAGAAAAGGGATTCCAATGATAAGATCCCTTTAAACTACATGACCAAGCCAGAAACCCTAACACACAAGTCAGGGCCAAAACAAAGGCAGATAAATATCTGAAGTCCAGGTCACAAGTCACAAATAGAGCCGAATCAGCAAGAACAGGAATCGTCAGAAAAGCAAACCAAAATCATAAATCTGCAGGAAACAAGGATAGGTAATGGAGCGAGGTCTGAGAACATAGAGCCTGAAAACTAATGGAATCACAGGCACCTGAATATAGAAAGTGTCAGGTATATATACCCTGTCAAATCAAAATCAAATCAAATGAAATCACTGGACGGTGAATTAAAGTACTGATAGGCTCTGCCTTCCAATTCTCTGACTGGCTGAACAGACCCAGACAAAGTTTGACTCGTAAGCATAGCAACCTTAAAGCAACCGTCATGTGGCAAATGCAGATGCTGTACACCCTAAGTATTAGCTCAGATTCTCTGCACTCACTGAAAACACGGCACTCACTATTAGCCATTACTTTACTTGGCAACATATTCCATAGTGACTTACAGATATTGTCATTACTCACAATTGTCCTTGTCCTCAGTGTTTGTGTAATGTGGGACGAAAAATTAAGCAACAGACTCAGAGATTTCCATATATAATGTCCGAAACAGGATGGGGGAGTTCTGTAGTCAGGCTGTGCACCTCACATGACCATGGTCAGAGTTTTATCTTCTAGAAGTAACAGATTGAATGACAGCAAGCCGAAATCTAGAAAACTGTGAGGAATTGATACAGAAAGTATATTGGACTATTGTATATCTTTTTATTGTATGTTTGTTTGTCAATATTAGTCTGAAAGTTGCTGACCCCTTTAACAACATGGGGGGATGATCCAGGACCCCTGGACTCCTGTACTAGTTCATCAGAAGCAGGAACAGTATTGTTATCAGGGGGTGCAGGGCTCCTGAGTGACCCTAGTAACTACTGTGGATAACCCCGTACTAGTCTAGATATATTATATATATATAGTGACATGAACCACTGCACCGACCTAGAGCACCAGGAACTCTCTAGACCAGGGGTGCTAACACTTTTTCAGTGAATGAGCTACTTTATTAGCTACCAAGGCAAAAGATCTACTAGGGCGGGGCGGGGGCGGGCCTGTGGGCGGGACCGGTTGGGCTTGTGGGTGGAGTGGGCATGTATGTGGGCGTGGCTAGGCATGTGGGCGGAGCCGGCGGATCGTGAGAGCAAGACAGCGGTGTTCTGTGGCCGCCTAGGGATCCCTGCTGTGTGTTTGCTCACAGCGCAGGCAGAGAGTTATCTCTGGACACTGGCAGGCTGGGACTGCGGCAGCCCCACCTGCCAGTGTCCAGAGATGACTCTCAGCCTGCACTGTGTACAAGCAGACACTGGGGATCCCTGCATCCCGCGATCGACACATACGTCCTTTGCGATCTACCAGTAGATCGCAATCGACGTATTGGGCACCCCTGCTCTAGACCACTAAATATATTAACATCAACTCTTTTACTGCCCTAGACCACCAGAGCTGGTTACCATTATTTGTCTGGATGTGACCCTATAGATTTGTATTTAAATACTTATTTCGGAGTCGCACTACTTTCGGGGGATTCGCGGTCACACTATATAATTATATACAGGAGATACGCAGGTTATACCGGCTGTACATATATAATTATATACAGTATATACCCAGGTTATACCAGCTGTACATATATAATTATATACAGGAGATACCCAGGTTATACCGGTTGTACATATATAATTATATACAGTATATACCCAGGTTATACCGGCTGTACATATATAATTATATACAGTATATACCCAGGTTATACCAGCTGTACATATATAATTATATACAGGAGATACCCAGGTTATACCGGTTGTACATATATAATTATATACAGGAGATACCCAGGTTATACCGGCTGTACATATATAGTTATATACAGGAGATACCCAGGTTATACCAGCTGTACATATATAATGATATACAGTATATACCCAGGTTATACCGGCTGTACATATAGAATTATATACAGTATATACCCAGGTTATACCGGCTGTACATATAGAATTATATACAGTATATACCCAGGTTATACCGGCTGTACATATAGAATTATATACAGTATATACCCAGGTTATACCAGCTGTACATATATAATTATATAGAGTATATACCCAGGTTATACCGGCTGTACATATAAAATTATATACAGTATATACCCAGGTTATACCGGCTGTACATATAAAATTATATACAGTATATACCCAGGTTATACCGGCTGTACATATATAATTATATACAGGAGATACCCAGGTTATATCGGCTGTACATATATAATTATATACAGTATATACCCAGGTTATACCGGCTGTACATATATAATTATATACAGGAGATACCCAGGTTATACCGGTTGTACATATATAATTATATACAGGAGATACCCAGGTTATACCGGCTGTACATATATAGTTATATACAGGAGATACCCAGGTTATACCGGCTGTACATATATAATGATATACAGTATATACCCAGGTTATACCGGCTGTACATATAGAATTATATACAGTATATACCCAGGTTATACCAGCTGTACATATATAATTATATACAGGAGATACCCAGGTTATACCGGTTGTACATATATAATTATATACAGGAGATACCCAGGTTATACCGGCTGTACATATATAGTTATATACAGGAGATACCCAGGTTATACCGGCTGTACATATATAATGATATACAGTATATACCCAGGTTATACCGGCTGTACATATAGAATTATATACAGTATATACCCAGGTTATACCGGCTGTACATATAGAATTATATACAGTATATACCCAGGTTATACCGGCTGTACATATAGAATTATATACAGTATATACCCAGGTTATACCAGCTGTACATATATAATTATATACAGTATATACCCAGGTTATACCGGCTGTACATATAAAATTATATACAGTATATACCCAGGTTATACCGGCTGTACATATAAAATTATATACAGTATATACCCAGGTTATACCGGCTGTACATATATAATTATATACAGGAGATACCCAGGTTATATCGGCTGTACATATATAATTATATACAGTATATACCCAGGTTATACCGGCTGTACATATATAATTATATACCCAGGTTATACCGGCTGTACATATATAATTATATACAGTATATACGCAGGTTATACCGGCTGAACATATATAATTATATGCAGTATATACCCAGGTTATACCGGCTGTACATATATAATAATATACAGTATATACCCAGGTTATACCAGCTGTACATATATAATTATATACAGTATATACCCAGGTTATACCGGCTGTACATATATAATTATATGCAGTATATACCCAGGTTATACCGGCTGTACATATAAAATTATATACAGTATATACCCAGGTTATACTGGCTGTACATATATAATTATACACAGTATATACCCAGGTTATATCGGCTGTACATATATAATGATATACAGTATATACCCAGGTTATACCGGCTGTACATATATAATTATATACAGCATATACCCAGGTTATACCGGCTGTACATATATAATTATATACAGTATATACCCAGGTTATACCAGCTTTACATGTATAATTATATACAGTATATACCAAGGTTATACCGGCTGTACATATATAATGATATACAGTATATACCCAGGTTATACCGTCTGTACATATATAATTATATACAGTATATACCCAGGTTATACCGGCTGTACATATATAATTATATACAGTATATACCGGTTATACCGGCTGTACATATATAATTATATACAGTATATACCCAGGTTATACCAGCTGTACATATATAATTATATACAGTATATACCCAGGTTATACCGGCTGTACATATATATTATATACAGTATATACCCAGGTTATACCGTCTGTACATATATAATTATATACAGTATATACCCAGGTTATACCGTCTGTACATATATAATTATATACAGTAAATACCCAGGTTATAACGGCTGTACATATATAAATATATACAGTATATACCCAGGTTATACCGGCTGTATATATATAATTATATACAGTATATACCCAGGTTAAACCGGCTGTACATATATAATTATATACAGTATATACCCAGGTTATACCGGCTGTACATATATAATTATATACAGTATATATCCAGGTTATACCAGCTGTACATATATATTATATACAGTATATACCCAGGTTATACCGGCTGTACATATATAATTATATACAGTATATACCCAGGTTATACCGTCTGTACATATATAATTATATACAGTATATACCCAGGTTATACCGTCTGTACATATATAATGATATACAGTATATACCCAGGTTATACCGGCTGTACATATAGAATGATATACAGTATATACCCAGGTTATACCGGCTGTACATATAGAATTATATACAGTATATACCCAGGTTATACCGGCTGTACATATAGAATTATATACAGTATATACCCAGGTTATACCGGCTGTACATATAAAATTATATACAGTATATACCCAGGTTATACCGGCTGTACATATATAATTATATACAGGAGATACCCAGGTTATATCGGCTGTACATATATAATTATATACAGTATATACCCAGGTTATACCGGCTGTACATATATAATTATATACCCAGGTTATACCGGCTGTACATATATAATTATATACAGTATATACGCAGGTTATACCGGCTGAACATATATAATTATATGCAGTATATACCCAGGTTATACCGGCTGTACATATATAATAATATACAGTATATACCCAGGTTATACAAGCTGTACATATATAATTATATACAGTATATACCCAGGTTATACCGGCTGTACATATGGAATTATATACAGTATATACCCAGGTTATACCAGCTGTACATATATAATTATATGCAGTATATACCCAGGTTATACCGGCTGTACATATAAAATTATATACAGTATATACCCAGGTTATACTGGCTGTACATATATAATTATACACAGTATATACCCAGGTTATATCGGCTGTACATATATAATTATATACAGTATATACCCAGGTTATACCGGCTGTACATATATAATTATATACAGCATATACCCAGGTTATACCGGCTGTACATATATAATTATATACAGTATATACCCTGGTTATACCGGCTGTACATATATAATTATATACAGTATATTCCCAGGTTATACCGGCTGTATACATAGAATTATATACAGTATATACCCAGGTTATACCGGCTGTACATATATAATTATATACAGTATATACCCAGGTTATACCGGCTGTATACATAGAATTATATACAGTATATACCCAGGTTATACCGGCTGTACATATATAATTATATACAGTATATACCCAGGTTATACCGGCTGTACATATATAATTATATACAGTATATACCCAGGTTATACCAGCTGTACATATATAATTATATACAGTATATACCCAGGTTATACCGGCTGTACATATATAATTATATACAGTATATACCCAGGTTATACCCACATGGTCCATATCACTATATATAGAGATTGTATAAGTGATGACAGTCTCAGCTCTGCTACATGATGTTGCAGACATAACATACATTGTAGTACTGCTGTGTATCGGTCACACTATTGTGCGCGGTGTCTGAGCTGTCAGTGAGATTCCTATATGAGGCTTCCTCGGCCTCAGCGCTGCGAATTAATAACATTACTCTGATTTTATGGCAATAGATTTATTCCACCTGGGCTGGGACGACATTCCACATCTGCTGGGCCCTGTAACCGGACGCTAATTGAAATCGTATGCAGAGCGGGATCCAATTGTAAAATACAAAGCGTGCTTTCTACAGAAGGCTGGGAACAGCAGGCAGAGCCGAGACATGGCCACGAGCCAAGGAGCTGAGGTGGTGATCCAAAATCTCAGGATGACAAGGAGAAATTACAAGTGATCGCAAACATAAGGGGGAGGGGGGGCAGAATCTTGAGCAAGAAATGGGGGAGGGTGTACGGAGGTCTACATGAAATCAGCAGCCACGTATCTTGATACCTTCCTGGAATTAGACCAAGTCAGACGCTGATACTTGAGACACGGATGTGAAAATATGTTTAGGTATCCAAACTATTTCCTATTGATCGCCCGTAAATGTCCCAGACCCCGTATAGGTTTCATGTGGATATCCACACATAATCCGAAGACTCTTTCCGGGAACAAGAGCGATATAATGATAATGTCACAGGGCTAAAAGGTCAGAAACTCCAAGGAGCAACTGCAGACATGTACTGGAAAGAGCAAGACTGGCGAAGATGTCATAGGGTTTACATACACCGATATCAAGTGCACTATGGCATAGTGGGAAATTGGAAAGGAAATGTAAACTACACCTCACACTATCACTTCTACTGACAAGAATATACTGCATCCACTATCTAGGTGCAAGAAAACGTACTAAAATACTGCCATCTATGTGAAGGAATATAACTACTATAATACTGCTCCTATGTACAAAAATATAACTACTATAATACGGCTCCAATGTACAAGAATAAAAACTACTATAATACTACTCCTATGTACAAGAATATAACTACTATAATACTACCTCCTATGTACAAGAATATAACTACTATAATACTACTCCTATGTACAAGAATATAACTACTATAATACTACCTCCTATGTACAAGAATATAACTACTATAATACTGCTCCTATGTACAAGAATATAACTACTATAATACTGCTCCTATGTACAAGAATAAAAACTACTATAATACTACTCCTATGTACAAGAATATAACTACTATAATACTGCTCCTATGTACAAGAATAAAAACTACTATAATACTACTCCTATGTACAAGAATATAACTACTATAATACTACTCCTATGTACAAGAATATAACTACTATAATACTAACCCCTATGTACAAGAATATAACTACTATAATACTGCTCCTATGTACAAGAATATAACTACTATAATACTACCTCCTATGTACAAGAATATAACTACTATAATACTACTCCTATGTACAAGAATATAACTACTATAATACTACTACTATGTACAAGAATATAACTACTATAATACTACTCCTATGTACAAGAATATAACTACTATAATACTACTCCTATGTACAAGAATATAACTACTATAATACTGCTCCTATGTACAAGAATATAACTACTATAATACTACCTCCTATGTACAAAAATATAACTACTATAATACTGCTCCAATGTACAAGAATAAAAACTACTATAATACTACTCCTATGTACAAGAATATAACTACTATAATACTACTCCTATGTACAAGAATATAACTACTATAATACTGCTCGTATGTACAAGAATATAACTACTATAATACTACTCCTATGTACAAGAATATAACTACTATAATACTACCTCCTATGTACAAGAATAAAAACTACTATAATACTACTCCTATGTACAAGAATATAACTACTATAATACTACTCCTATGTACAAGAATATAACTACTATAATACTACTCCTATGTACAAGAATATAACTACTATAATACTACCCCCTATGTACAAGAATATAACTACTATAATACTGCTCCTATGTACAAGAATATAACTACTATAATACTACCTCCTATGTACAAGAATAAAACTACTATAATATTACTCCTATGTACAAGAATATAACTACTATAATACTACCTCCTATGTACAAGAATATAACTACTATAATACTGCTCCTATGTACAAGAATATAACTACTATAATACTGCTCCTATGTACAAGAATATAACTACTATAATACTAATCCTGTGTACAAAAATATAACTACTATAATACTGCTCCTATGTACAAGAATATAACTACTATAATACTGCTCCTATGTACAAGAATATAACTACTATAATACTAATCCTGTGTACAAAAATATAACTACTATAATACTGCTCCTATGTACAAAAATATAACTACTATAATACTGCTCCAATGTACAAGAATAAAAACTACTATAATACTACTCCTATGTACAAGAATATAACTACTATAATACTGCTCCTATGTACAAGAATATACCTACTATAATACTGCTCCTATGTACAAGAATATAACTACTATAATACTGCTCCTATGTACAAGAATATAACTACTATAATACTACCTCCTATGTACAAGAATATAACTACTATAATACTGCTCGTATGTACAAGAATATAACTACTATAATACTACTCCTATGTACAAGAATATAACTACTATAATACTGCTCCTATGTACAAGAATATACCTACTATAATACTGCTCCTATGTACAAGAATATAACTACTATAATACTGCTCCTATGTACAAGAATATAACTACTATAATACTGCTCCTATGTACAAGAATATAACTACTATAATACTACCTCCTATGTACAAGAATATAACGACTATAATACTACTCCTATGTACAAGAATATAACTACTATAATACTGCTCCTATGTACAAGAATATACCTACTATAATACTGCTCCTATGTACAAGAATATAACTACTATAATACTGCTCCTATGTACAAGAATATAACTACTATAATACTACCTCCTATGTACAAGAATATAACTACTATAATACTACTCCTATGTACAAGAATATACCTACTATAATACTACTCCTATGTACAAGAATATAACTACTATAATACTGCTCGTACGTACAAGAATATAACTACTATAATACTACTCCTATGTACAAGAATATAACTACTATAATACTGCTCCTATGTACAAGAATATAACTACTATAATACTGCTCCTATGTACAAGAATATAACTACTATAATACTACCTCCTATGTACAAGAATATAACTACTATAATACTGCTCCTATGTACAAGAATATACCTACTATAATACTACTCCTATGTACAAGAATATAACTACTATAATACTGCTCGTACGTACAAGAATATAACTACTATAATACTACTCCTATGTACAAGAATATAACTACTATAATACTGCTCCTATGTACAAGAATATAACTACTATAATACTGCTCCTATGTACAAGAATATAACTACTATAATACTACCTCCTATGTACAAGAATATAACTACTATAATACTGCCCCCTATGTACAAGAATATAACTACTATAATACTACCTCCTATGTACAAGAATATAACTACTATAATACTACTCCTATGTACAAGAATATAACTACTATAATACTGCCCCTATGTACAAGAATATAACTACTATAATACTGCCCCCTATGTACAAGAATATAACTACTATAATACTACCTCCTATGTACAAGAATATAACTACTATAATTCTACCTCCTATGTACAAGAATATAACTACTTTAATACTGCTCCTATGTACAAGAATATAACTACTATAATACTGCTCCTATGTACAAGAATATAACTACTATAATACTGCTCGTATGTACAAGAATATACCTACTATAATACTACTCCTATGTACAAGAATATAACTACTATAATACTACTCGTATGTACAAGAATATAACTACTATAATACTACTCCTATGTACAAGAATATAACTACTATAATACTGCTCCTATGTACAAGAATATAACTACTATAATACTGCTCGTATGTACAAGAATATAACTACTATAATACTACTCCTATGTACAAGAATATAACTACTATAATACTGCTCCTATGTACAAGAATATAACTACTATAATACTGCTCCTATGTACAAGAATATAACTACTATAATACTACCTCCTATGTACAAGAATATAACTACTATAATACTGCCCCCTATGTACAAGAATATAACTACTATAATACTACCTCCTATGTACAAGAATATAACTACTATAATACTACTCCTATGTACAAGAATATAACTACTATAATACTGCCCCTATGTACAAGAATATAACTACTATAATACTGCCCCCTATGTACAAGAATATAACTACTATAATACTACCTCCTATGTACAAGAATATAACTACTATAATTCTACCTCCTATGTACAAGAATATAACTACTTTAATACTGCTCCTATGTACAAGAATATAACTACTATAATACTGCTCCTATGTACAAGAATATAACTACTATAATACTGCTCGTATGTACAAGAATATACCTACTATAATACTACTCCTATGTACAAGAATATAACTACTATAATACTACTCGTATGTACAAGAATATAACTACTATAATACTACTCCTATGTACAAGAATATAACTACTATAATACTGCTCCTATGTACAAGAATATAACTACTATAATACTGCTCGTATGTACAAGAATATAACTACTATAATACTACTCCTATGTACAAGAATATAACTACTATAATACTGCTCCTATGTACAAGAATATAACTACTATAATACTGCTCCTATGTACAAGAATATAACTACTATAATACTACCTCCTATGTACAAGAATTTAACTACTATAATACTGCTCCTATGTACAAGAATATACCTACTATAATACTACTCCTATGTACAAGAATATAACTACTATAATACTGCTCCTATGTACAAGAATATAACTACTATAATACTACCTCCTATGTACAAGAATATAACTACTATAATACTACCTCCTATGTACAAGAATATAACTACTATAATACTACTCCTATGTACAAGAATATAACTACTATAATACTGCTCCTATGTACAAGAATATAACTACTATAATACTGCTCCTATGTACAAGAATATAACTACTATAATACTGCTCCTATGTACAAGAATTTAACTACTATAATACTACTCCTATGTACAAGAATATAACTACTATAATACTACTCCTATGTACAAGAATATAACTACTATAATACTGCCCCCTATGTACAAGAATATAACTACTATAATACTGTTCCTATGTACAAGAATATAACTACTATAATACTGCTCCTATGTACAGGAATATAACTACTATAATACTTCTACTATGTACAAGAATATAACTACTATAATTCTACCTCCTATGTACAAGAATATAACTACTATAATACTGCTCCTATGTACAAGAATATAACTACTATAATACTACTCCTATGTACAAGAATATAACTACTATAATACTGCTCCTATGTACAGGAATATAACTACTATAATACTTCTACTATGTACAAGAATATAACTACTATAATTCTACCTCCTATGTACAAGAATATAACTACTATAATACTACACCTATGTACAAGAATATAACTACTTTAATACTGCTCCTATGTACAAGAATATAACTACTATAATACTACTCCTATGTACAAGAATATAACTACTATAATACTACCTTCTATGTACAAGAATATAACTACTATAATACTGCTCCTATGTACAAGAATATAACTACTATAATACTGCTCCTATGTACAAGAATATAACTACTATAATACTGCTCCTATGTACAAGAATATAACTACTATAATACTACTCCTATGTACAAGAATATAACTACTTTAATACTGCTCCTATGTACAAGTATATAACTACTATAATACTACTCCTATGTACAAGAATATAACTACTATAATACTACTCCTATGTACAAGAATATAACTACTATAATACTACTCCTATGTACAAGAATATAACTACTATAATACTGCCCCCTATGTACAAGAATATAACTACTATAATACTGTTCCTATGTACAAGAATATAACTACTATAATACTGCTCCTATGTACAGGAATATAACTACTATAATACTACTACTATGTACAAGAATATAACTACTATAATACTACTCTTATGTACAAGAATATAACTATTATAATATTGCTCCTATGTACAAGAATATAACTACTATAATACTGCCCCCTATGTACAAGAATATAACTACTATAATACTGTTCCTATGTACAAGAATATAACTACTATAATACTGCTCCTATGTACAGGAATATAACTACTATAATACTACTACTATGTACAAGAATATAACTACTATAATACTACTCTTATGTACAAGAATATAACTATTATAATATTGCTCCTATGTACAAGAATATAACTACTATAATACTACCTCCTATGTACAAGAATATAACTACTATAATACTACCTCCTATGTACAAGAATATAACTACTATAATACTACTCCTATGTACAAGAATATAACTACTATAATACTGCCCCTATGTACAAGAATATAACTACTATAATACTGCCCCCTATGTACAAGAATATAACTACTATAATACTACCTCCTATGTACAAGAATATAACTACTATAATACTGCTCCTATGTACAAGAATATAACTACTATAATACTGCCCCTATGTACAAGAATATAACTACTATAATACTGCCCCCTATGTACAAGAATATAACTACTATAATACTACCTCCTATGTACAAGAATATAACTACTATAATACTGCCCCCTATGTACAAGAATATAACTACTATAATACTACCTCCTATGTACAAGAATATAACTACTATAATACTGCTGCTATGTACAAGAATATAACTACTATAATTCTACCTCCTATGTACAAGAATATAACTACTTTAATACTGCTCCTATGTACAAGAATATAACTACTATAATACTACATTATAGGGTCACTATATGGCAGTACAATGTACGTTTTTTCATATTAGTACAGTGGTAGCATACACCTGTGCATTACTACAAGAGAAAGTATACACCTGTGTCCGACTGTAATGACGCGTTTCTGTCTTCCACCTTTATATTCCTTCCGGTCCTGATGTCTTAGACCTCATGCATCACAGTTTTTGTTTGTGTGCTGTTTTTTAAAGGATAGCTTTGATTTTCACAGCTCCTAGTGGGGGGTTATTGGAGTGAGCCAAAAATCTCAGAGTAGATCCTCTTTGTTTTGCAGCTGCCTGATACATTAAAGCGATAGGGTGCGTGAAAGACAAGGATGGCATACAGAGCAGAGTGTGTGGTCCGTTCAGTTTTTCATTGACCCGTGCATGGTAATGGCGCTATGTGTAGCCTTATATATTTAGGGCAATGTTTTGTTTTCTTTGTCAGTAAAATTCCAATAGTTCCTGGCAACACGCTGGCTCAGTGGTTAGCACTGCAGCCTTGCAGAGTTGGAGTCCTGGGTTCGAATCCAGCCAGGAACAACATCTGCAAGGAGTTTGTATGTTCTCCCCGTGTTTGCGTGGATTTCCTCCCATTCTACAAAGACATACTGATAGGAAAAAAAAAAGTACGTTGTGATCCCTATATGGGGCTCAGAATCTACATTTAAAAAAAAAATAAAAAATTCCCATAGTTCTCGTGCATTGACCTTAGTCTACAAAGTTCGGCCTATCTCTGCCCCATTCTTTAGAATACATACATGACCCTATCCACAGTCACACAACCTCTACCAATGACAATCTTATCTCTGCTTCCTTAGTAACCTCCTTATATTTAATTTGCATACCTTGTTTTGCTTCCTGTTTCTTCTGGAATTATTTCCCTCATTTCATCCCAATTTCTACACTTCTCTAAATTATGAAATGCACATTAAAAATGTACCTCTTCGACTAAACGTACAACCTAGCTTAAGCTAGTGTTCAGGGGTACCAGGAAAAGCCAGGTACAGTGCAGTACCCAACCATCTAGTGATAGTCCCAGCCTAGCCTAATAACAGCCACTATGTTTTTGGGTACTGGATGGTTACAAGATTTTCCTAGTACCCCTAATGGGTATTAACTTGTGTCTGTAGAGTTAGGCTTGTTACACTAAGCTTCTCCTTAGGTCACATGGCATCGTGCCACTTGAATTTGTGCGTTACAATGCCACTTGACCCCTGAGGCCCAATCACAGACCTCAGTCATAGTCAGAAGGCCCAAAATGAACAGGGAAGTGTTAGAGCCTCGAAGAGATGAGTAATGGCCCGCGCCACTACTGACGCACAATTACTGGCCTGATCAGTGAATTTGGATGCATGACATCACTGAGGAGGTGGAGAAGGAGTGTTGGACATCGTGAGGAGGCCCAAAAGAGGTAATAGAAGGTGAGTATAATTTTTATTTTTTTACACCAATGGGCCTCAGCCTATTATACTCTGGAGCGGCGCCGCACCTCCCATGAGGCGACCTGAAGCGACTACTTCAGGCGGCGTTATGCCAGGGCCCCAGGGGGGGCGGCATTTTTGCTTACCTAAGCCAGTCCAGGACCAACTGTGCTGGACTGGCTTAGTGCCACCATCTCGGCAGCCCGACACGGGAAGCGAGTGGTGGATTGGGGAGGCCCTGTAGATGCAGCGCTGCTCCAGCAGCCTCCCCTCACGCTCAGGCAGAGAGCAGGTCCTCACCCTGCCTGCTAACGCCGCTCTGCCACGCTCCCCTTCGCTCCGCCCCCTCCGCTCCGCTGGGGGGGGCGGCTTTCTGTCATCCGCCTCGGGCGGCAAAAAAGGTAGGTTCACCCCTGCTCTGGAGTCTGAAGAGACTCCACACTATGATAATAGCAGATCCATTTCAGATGTTTTCATTCTGACGAAATCTGCAGGTAGAACCTACGAATATTATAATAACTGAACCAAAATTAGACGTGCACAAAATCATGTTGGTTATCAGGCTTGACATTAGATTTTGGTTATTTTTGGTTAATCGCCCAGCCCTGATGCAGAGGTGGAGATGCAAGGGTTACAAACATAGACATAACTTGAAGTTCCTGGCCCCAATGCAAACTATCCATTGGAGTACCCACTCACCACTTGCTATCTATAATACTGGTGTCATATAATCTTGTAGTGAGGCCTTTGAGCCCTCTGAGGCTCCAGGGTCTGGTAGTATTTACTACCTTTGCTCCCCTTATAACTACACCTCTGGCTACAGAATACACATAGGGGTCGGTTTTTCATTGCAGTGTGAAAAATAAACTCCTTGCTAGGGTTGAGGATCGATTTTAAAATCCGATTTCCGATCATTTTCCAGCCAATCCTGATCCCGATCGTGAAATTTGCTCGATCGCTGATCAGGATCTGATCTTTCCCGATCGCTCAACCCTACTCCTTTCCTCTTGTTTGGTTCTTTATTGGTTACACAATAGCCAGAAAAAAATCCACGTTCCATTATGGGTCAAAGGCCATCAATTTTGCCTAGTATTGCTGGGATTAGCTACAGTCTAAGCAATAATAGAAGACCAAGGAGCCAAATTAAGAAGACAAACCTGACCTCCCCCATTTGTAGGAAGGCATAGAATTTGCAAAGTCTGACTCTACGACGGGCACAACTACCAATGGCATCGTCCATTGGTAACATGGTTCATCTGTTTGCTTGAGTTGTCTTGACCACAGTGTTGTTCCATTGTTGTAGGACCGTATGACCATATAGCCACTTTAGACATGTACAGGTCATGATGGGAAGCAGTTCCAAAACATTACAATGAGGTGTAACTTTTTGAGCAATACTTTTTGCTTTTACTAAGACCTTGGAAGCTTCTCTGACCTTCAGAGGCCCCAACACAATTGTCCATCTTGTCCATTTCCTCTTCCAAAGAACTATTATAAAAAATATTGTCAGACCCTGAGCCGTAAATCCACTTGATCGCCGAGAGTTACGTTCCGTCCAAGAGCTGAAAGTTTAAAACCTTGGTCCATAAAATACGTTGAACTTCAGGTTAATTTCAAACCCAGAGACATTTCTCAACGTCTGGGGCTCGAAAACACTGAGGCGCTGGCATGCCGTACTAATAAAATGGGAATTTTAATATAATACTAATATATGGCTGGAATCCTATTTACGGCACATGACAAGGAGCCCGAGAGATTGCAACGACGTCTCCACAATGAGGACGCGAGTGCTAATCCTTAAAGTATGCATGAAAAAGCCGCGTCCGTCAGGATTGGGTTCTGTGTTTGTGCAGACTAAATGGTTTGGATTACACAAGGGTTGTACCACTTGCCCGGATTTGTTAGTAATTACGAGACGTCGTAGGGATCCAGAAAGCCTTTAATTCCCAGGTTTTTTAATATTTTTAATTATTCATTGACTGGATCGCAGCCTCCCGGGTATTTTGTTGGTGCTGTTGAGGTCATCCGTGTAAACTTTTGTCTACTAAAAAAGTTGAACATAATTCATCTGGATGATCTTTTTGTTGTAGTGGGGCAATAACATGTAACTTGTAAAGTTCTTTACCTATATTCCTCATCGTGTCCTCGTTGTGAGGCTTTATCCTTGTAGCAGGTACATTGTGACCCTTTGCCCCTTTTGACCCCCCATACCCGTTGCATTGAATTAAACTAGGGTCACATTACATGATGGACACCGACAGAGAAAACTAATTGGAGCAACAGGGCCATGACCATTGCTAAAAATGGAGTATGCAATATTGTTACTTCAAAATTATCATTTGCATTTAGGAGGTTTAGGAGTTTGCATTGACGTGATTCACAAGGGTAAAACACTGACTCAGGGGACAGTAACCTATCTATCTGCAGGGCTGGGGTGATATGCTGGGTCTGGTGACAGTAACCTATCTATCTGCAGGGCTGGGGGGGATATGCTGGTTCTGGTGGCAGTAACCTATCTATCTGCAGGGCTGGGGTGATATGCTGGTTCTGGTGACAGAAACCTATCTATCTGCAGGGCTGGGGTGATATGCTGGTTCTGGTGACAGAAACCTATCTATCTGCAGGGCTGGGGTGATATGCTGGGTCTGGAGACACTAACCTATCTATCTGCAGGGCTGGGGTGATATGCTGGTTCTGGTGACAGTAACCTATCTATCTGCAGGGCTGGGGTGATATGCTGGGTCTGGTGACAGTAACCTATCTATCTGCAGGGCTGGGGTGATATGCTGGGTCTGGTGACACTAACCTATCTGCAGGGCTGGGGTGATATGCTGGTACTGGTGACACTAACCTATCTATCTGCAGGTCTGGGGTGATATGCTGGGTCTGGTGACAGTAACCTATCTATCTGCAGGACTCGGGTGATATGCTGGGTCTGGTGACACTAACCTATCTATCTGCAGGGCTGGGGTGATATGCTGGTTCTGGTGACAGTAACCTATCTACCTGCAGGGCTGGGGTGATATGCTGGTTCTGGTGACAGTGACCTATCTATCTGCAGGGCTGGGGTGATATGCTGGGTCTGGTGACAGTAACCTATCTACCTGCAGGGCTGGGGTGATATGCTGGTTCTGGTGACAGTGACCTATCTATCTGCAGGGCTGGGGTGATATGCTGGTTCTGGAGACAGTAACCTATCTATCTGCAGGGCTGGGGTGATATGCTGGGTCTGGTGACAGTAACCTATCTATCTGCAGGGCTGGGGTGATATGCTGGTTCTGGAGACAGTAACCTATCTATCTGCAGGGCTGGGGTGATATGCTGGTTCTGGTGACACTAACCTATCTATCTGCAGGGCTGGGGTGATACGCTGGTTCTGGTGACAGTAACCTATCTATCTGCAGGGCTGGGGTGATATTCTGGGTCTGGAGACACTAACCTATCTATCTGCAGGGCGGGGGTGATATTCTGGGTCTGGAGATACTAACCTATCTATCTGCAGGGCTGGGGTGATATGCTGGGTTTGGAGACACTAACCTATTTATCTGCAGGGCTGGGGTGATATGCTGGGTCTGGTGACACTAACCTATTTATCTGCAGGGCTGGGGTGATATGCTGGGTCTGGTGACAGTAACCTATCTATCTGCAGGGCTGGGGTGATATGCTGGGTTTGGAGACACTAACCTATCTATCTGCAGGGCTGGGGTGATATGCTGGGTCTGGTGACAGTAACCTATCTATCTTCAGGGCTGGGGTAATATGCTTGGTCTGGTGACAGTAACCTATCTATCTGCAGGGCTGGGGTGATATGCTGGTTCTGGTGACAGTAACCTATCTATCTGCAGGGTTGGGGTGATATGTTGGTTCTGGTGACACTAACCTATCTATCTGCAGGGCTGGGGTGATATGCTAGTTCTGGTGACAGTAACCTATCTATCTGCAGGGCTGGGGTGATATGCTGGTTCTGGTGACAGTAACCTATCTATCTGCAGGGCTGGGGTGATATGCTGGTTCTGGTGACACTAATCTATCTATCTGCAGGGCTGGGGTGATATGCTAGTTCTGGTGACAGTAACCTATCTATCTGCAGGGCTGGGGTGATATGCTGGTTCTGGTGACAGTAACCTATCTATCTGCAGGACTGGGGTGATATGCTGGGTCTGGTGACACTAACCTATGTATCTGCAGGACTGGGATGATATGCTTGGTCTGGTGACAGTAACCTATCTATATGCAGGACTGGGGTGATATGCTGGTACTGGTGACACTAACCTATCTATCTGCAGGGCTGGAGTGATATGCTGGTTCTGGTGACAGTAACCTATCTATCTGCAGAGCTGGGGTGATATACTGGTTCTGGTGACAGTAACCTATCTATCTGCAGGGCTGGGGTGATATGCTGGGTCTGGTGACACTAACCTGTCTGCAGGGCTGGGTTGATATGATATGCTGGGTCTGGAGACACTAACCTAGCTATCTGCAGGGCTGGGGTGATATGCTGGGTCTGGTGACACTAACCTATCTATCTTCAGGGCTGGGGTAATATGCTTGGTCTGGTGACAGTAACCTATCTATCTGCAGGGCTGGGGTGATATGCTGGTTCTGGTGACAGTAACCTATCTATCTTCAGGGCTGGGGTGATATGTTGGTTCTGGTGACACTAACCTATCTATCTGCAGGGCTGGGGTGATATGCTAGTTCTGGTGTCAGTAACCTATCTATCTGCAGGGCTGGGGTGATATGCTGGTGACAGTAACCTATCTATCTGCAGGGCTGGGGTGATATGCTGGTTCTGGTGACAGTAACCTATCTATCTGCAGAGCTGGGGTGATCTACTGGTTCTGGTGACAGTAACCTATCTATCTGCAGGGCTGGGGTGATATGCTGGGTCTGGTGACACTAACCTGTCTGCAGGGCTGGGTTGATATGCTGGGTCTGGAGACACTAACCTAGCTATCTGCAGGGCTGGGGTGATATGCTGGGTCTGGTGACACTAACCTATCTATCTGCAGGGCTGGGGTGATATGCTGGTGACAGTAACCTATCTATCTGCAGGGCTGGGGTGATCTACTGGTTCTGGTGACAGTAACCTATCTATCTGCAGGGCTGGGGTGATATGCTGGGTCTGGTGACACTAACCTGTCTGCAGGGCTGGGTTGATATGCTGGGTCTGGAGACACTAACCTAGCTATCTGCAGGGCTGGGGTGATATGCTGGGTCTGGTGACACTAACCTATCTATCTGCAGGGCTGGGGTGATATGCTGGTGACAGTAACCTATCTATCTGCAGGGCTGGGGTGATCTACTGGTTCTGGTGACAGTAACCTATCTATCTGCAGGGCTGGGGTGATATGCTGGGTCTGGTGACACTAACCTGTCTGCAGGGCTGGGTTGATATGCTGGGTCTGGAGACACTAACCTAGCTATCTGCAGGGCTGGGGTGATATGCTGGGTCTGGTGACACTAACCTATCTATCTTCAGGGCTGGGGTAATATGCTTGGTCTGGTGACAGTAACCTATCTATCTGCAGGGCTGGGGTGATATGCTAGTTCTGGTGACAGTAACCTATCTATCTGCAGGGCTGGGGTGATATGCTGGTGACAGTAACCTATCTATCTGCAGGGCTGGGGTGATATGCTGGTTCTGGTGACACTAACCTATCTATCTGCAGGGCTGGGGTGATATGCTGGTTCAGGTGACAGTAACCTATCTATCTGCAGGACTGGGGTGATATGCTGGTTCTGGTGACAGTAACCTATCTATCTGCAGAGCTGGGGTGATCTACTGGTTCTGGTGACAGTAACCTATCTATCTGCAGGGCTGGGGTGATATGCTGGGTCTGGTGACACTAACCTATCTGCAGGGCTGGGTTGATATGCTGGGTCTGGAGACACTAACCTATCTATCTTCAGGGCTGGGGTGATATGCTGGTTCTGGTGACAGTAACCTATCTATCTGCAGGGCTGGGGTGATATGCTGGTTCTGGTGACAGTAACCTATCTATCTGCAGGGCTGGGGTGATATGCTGGGTCTGGTGACACTAACCTATCTGCAGGGCTGGGTTGATATGCTGGGTCTGGAGACACTAACCTATCTATCTGCAGGGCTAGGGTGATATGCTGGTTCTGGAGACAGTAACCTATCTATCTGAAGCGCTGGGTTGATCTCCAAATTTATTCCCGACCTTAAGGCTCGGGAATCTGATGTAGCAAGAAGCTGGAACACCCAACGGCTCAGCTAAGATCGCTCAGTAGGGGTTACAGAGTGGAGTGTCCCTTTAAGTCACAGCCACCATGTGGAGCTGCCTTGCTGTTGCGCTGGACTCCGTCACCGTTTCTATTTTGGAGATTTCTCGCTAATCTGATGATCTGATTCCCTCTGCACCATGACACTGTCCAGCTCTTGTCATCATGTCATTTTGGTAATTTTCGCACAAGGCACATTCATCATAACATTGGGAATCTGGAATATTTCAGAGCCGGAGGACGGTGGGGATGAGGACGAGCGGCACAGGCAGTAAAAACCTCCGTCGTCTGTTTCCATAAATATACCGCTTATCTGTCTGAGATATTTATGGCGCGGCCTTGTTACAATGGAGCGCTCGTACAACGTGTTCAGAGAGCTTTTTTTTTAAAGAATTTTTAAGAATTTTTTTTTAACATTGACAACGCTCTGTCCCACAGTATAATGTCCCTGTGTCTCCTCAGTATAACAAAAAGACACACTAATACTCCTCTCGCCCCGTTCCCCTGCTCTTCTCTTCTGTCTCTGGGAGCAAAAGGCACAATGTAAGTGAGGCACGAGCCAAATGGTGAAGCAGGTAGCCGATGTCTCTCTGCTTCACCATTGTAGTCAACTCAGCACAGCGAACAGCAGTTTCCCATCATTGCCGCAGCCAGATTGTCCTGGGACTGCTGATCTGTGGGGGGCCCCACTTGTTGGGCCCCCATAAATCTAATATTAATGACTTATTTTAAGTCTAGGCCAATAATACTAAAAACTAGATAATCCCTTTAATATATTTGAATTTAAAGGGATTCTCTATTCCCGACACTCCCTACTTGATAGAAGGGTCTCTTGACCATAAACTGGTTGAGGCCTGTCTCTCTATTGGGACCTCCTGTGATCAGCAGCAATCTCGGGGGTGATTAATTTTTCTGCAGTGCCACCCCTGGGGAAATAAAGTATTGCACCATGTCCATTCATATCAATGGGCTGTCTGTGTCATGTAGGACAGGATCGGTCCTCCAGATCAGGAGACACTCCTTAGAACTGCTCTACACTATGGCCAAGAGATGAAGGAGTCTCGTAATCCAGCACAAAACCTCAAGAACAGAAGCAAAGGTAGTCCAATAATCCGGAACGTTTGATAAGTCTGACACCCATCCGTGTCCAGACTATTGTAGTATTACAGTATGGCGCCTCCTATCCTACCCCTGGGGAACTACGGGCATAACAAAGTCCCCTCCATCGGACTCCTCATGGATATGATCCGCAGATTTGTTCTATGTCATTGTTTTCCCTGGAAATAATAGACATAAATTAAACACGAAAAAAACGTGAAGAGGAGGGTCGGCCGTTCGGCCATCTGTGGTGCAGCGCCGTCCAACAAAATATTAAATGAGGCAAAAATAATCAATTACGGCCTGAAAATGTGATAATTACAAGAGCAGACCAAATATGTAAGAGATAGTGTTCAGCCAGCACATAGCACAGGAGTGGGACTGGTCTTACTGGAGTCCCCGGAGGGGGGAACGAAACGCCAAATACAATCACCTAACAGGTGCGAACTATACAGGGTGGACAAGCAAGAGCCAGACCCAGCCATCAAAACGCCTCTCTGCAGGATCCGTTACACTGTGATATATAGAGGGCGCTAGATCCCCTGCCAGGGGGCACATCGATATTTGTGAGACTAGTGCCCTACTGGGGACCCTCCATGTGGCACCCTATGGGTTTTACGTCATCTGCTATTATCCAATACTGATGCAGGGCTCCAAATCTTCTGCATAAATATCATGCCACAAGATAGGATTCTGTCTGCCTGCAGTCACCACTAGAGGGAGCTCACTGTATACTGTGCAGTTACCACTAGAGGGAGCTTACTGTATATTCTGCAGTCACCACTAGAGGGAGATTACTGCATATTATGTCATTCTAAAGTTCATACACTAAACCATGTGCTCCTCCCAGTGGTGATGTAGTGCAATACAGTAGTATGTGGGCACTATTTGGCGGTGTATGCGGTCTTTCTAAGGAACTATTTGATTACCATATGTTATTTGGGCTCTATAGAGCAGTAGGATGTGGTCTCTTTAAGGGGTTATTTGGATACTGCATTTTATGGTGCTATATAACAATATTACATAGTCCCTTTAAAGGAGGATATAGATAGTGCCTATTAATATAACACTATAGGGCAGTATGACGTGGTCTTTCTAAGGGATTCTTTGAATACAGCATATTATGACGGCACTATAGGGCAGTACGATATGGTCTTTTTAAGTGATTATTTGGGGCCATTCATATTATTTTATTTTTCCAAACATTGGGGTGCCTGAGCTGTGCCAAGTACATGATCTCCCCATCCTAGTACACATAAGACCGGGGCTATGGTTGCACCTGTAGCCTCGGAGTGATGACGATGGGGATGATGATGCACAGAATTCTTCAGCTCTCCACAATCCAAGGACTTGTGCCTGGAATGTACCATGAGCTCACAGACTCTTGTTCTCTTGCAGGGCAATTTCATGGCCGTCCATTCTAATATCCTGAATAAATGAGCTGTGAGGTCACCACTTCCTGAGCCGGACTCACACGCTGAACATCCCAGCAGCGAAACGGAGCTACGGGAGGGGAAGCCAACAAGCAGCCAGTGTCCAGTAGTTGTCGTCTTCTGGAGAGGTGGTCCGGCTACGGAAAGTTCTACTTGCAGTTCTGTATATAGGAGTTCCCTGATCCATCTCTACGAGCCAATACATGGAAATGTCCACTGAAGTCTATGGAAGTTAGGCTATGTTCACTCTTCTACAGATTTCATGTGAAATCTGTATCTCACATTGGGGCTGAGCTTCATTCAGATATGGCAAATACGCTGCAAAAAGAAAATAGTGAGACATGGAGTTCTGCTGCCAAAAAATACAGATCATGTAAACATACTCTCAGGTTCCAAAATGGAGCTATATACCTACTTGTCCACCCCTACCTGTTCTCAGCTAGGAATTTAGATGGGTGGGTGGTAGAGGCCCCCTATGATGGAGGCCAGCTATGGCCCAAGATGGTAGAGAAGCCCTAAAATCAAGATGGTGGAGGTCCCCTATGTTCCCAAGGTGGTAGATACCTTCTATCCCCAAGATGGTGGAAGATCCTATGTTTTCAAGGTGTTGGAGGCCGGCTATGTCCCCAAGGTTGCAGAGACACTCTAATCCCAAGTTGGTGGAGGATGGTAGAGGCTCCCCATATCCCCAAGTTAGTAAAGCCCCCATGTCCCCAATATGGTGGAGACTCCCTATGTCCACAAGGTGATATATAATCCCTCTGTTAAAGACCCCCATGTCTGCAAGGTGGTAAAAGCTCATTATATGCTCAAGGTAATGGTGGCTCCCAATGTTCTTAAGGTCTTGGAGAAGCTTTAACTGTCATGGCCACCCATTAGCACCACTTGTGGTGACTGATATCAGATTATCTCCAACCCTACCAAGTCCATCAGGACATTGCAGGACGCTGTGACGGGATTGAGTGTAAAGGATAAATATTTTTTAACATTTCTGTTTGTTATCAAGGGATGAGAACCTACTCATCTATAACTGGACTTTGGTAGATATACTTAGACAATTTCTACGTCTTCCAAGCACTGGCACATGGCCAATGGAGGAGCTGAGTAATAAAAGGGTCTCCATATGGATGTTGCCCTGGTTTGATTAGACCCCAAACTGTACAAGGCAAAGCACTAACCCCCAAACCACCATGCCCACCACTACTGGACCTGTTGGCCATCTTCTTCATTGTGATGACATCTCTATGACATTGTATATCTCAGGCCGGGGTTGTTGGTACCAGGTCTGCCCTGACTGCCAGCATTGTAGATGAATCTTGCAGCTGATTATGTCAGGGCTCCGCTCCAGAACACCGGGGATTCGGATGAGCCTCAGCCGCCAGTTTCGCTCCACAGCTGTGAACAACGCCGGGTTTTAAGCATTATCACATAACAAATGCGTCTTACTGCTTCCATCTGTGACAGACTTGGCTACCAGCGTCGTCGTCCCTGCTGCTGCCTGCACGGCTGACACATCGCTTTCTCACACTGGAACTTGTATCTCTGTATAACAGGTTTATATGACGTTATCCCAGTGGCCAAGTCCTGCTCACGTTCCAATGTGACCCACTATACCCAGTACACAATGTTCTGCTTCTCGATTCCTTCTGCTTATCTTCTACCGGCCACAATTATGGTGATGATCCTAAGATTTACCAACATTCAGACTCAGGAGTGCCCATGAAACCCTAGAAGGAAATTTATGATGCCAGTTGTGGTGAGATGTGAGGGTTGTCCACCTTGGTCTAAGTTAGTGAACTTATATTTTGACCCTGTTCTTGCCTCTGGATTCTGTCTTCATCTTGCTCTTCCTAAATTGTTCAGTGGTACTTCTACTCCGACCTCCTGGTTTTGACCCATGGTCCATGTTCTCAATAAGTCATCATACACTGGTTGCGTCCCTTGGACCGAAACCGGGTTGTCCAACTGGGAAGGCTGATAGGGTGTCATAGTTAAACAGTTGTGTCGGAGTCGGAATCAGGCCAAGGTCGGATACATGTTACAGTCTGGACAGGAACAACAGACAGGTCCATAGTCCGGAGAGTCGTGTTACATAAGGTTCTAGAACAGGGAATTTCTTAGACTACTGTAGAGATCTCAGTTGACTCAGCATCAGACCACTCACCCAAAAGGATCTGAACTGTAACACCAAGGCACCCAGATGATCAACCAGTTGGGTGACAAAAGGAGAAGATGGAGCAAGTAACTCTACCACGAGAGAACATCAGACAATGTCCCACCTGTGATCCTCAAGGTCTATCTAAGGTGGAGAGAAAGTTTCTAGGTCTTTGCCCACTTACTTTTTAGTTTTCCAATTTTCATGGTGCCAATTTAATGACCTTCAACCCAACTCTTTTCTCTAAATTCTTATATTTTGACCTGGTCATATAAAGAGTAACCATAGTGCCAGCTCATGGTGTCACCTATCTCCATCGTTCACGGTCTTGATCATAGTTGACTTGTGCAGCTACTTGTGACCCATGAGCTCACACAAACTAATCGTGTGGCACAATTGTGCAATGCAGAGGAGTCTCAGTCTTCAATGGAGTCGTAATATGGACATCTGAACCAAGAATGGAAGGAAGATGAGATGAAGGTCTGGTGCAGAACACAGAGCCTCATGGATGGAGCATGCATGTATGGCATTGTAGAGATGATCCAGTTGACTCTACGTGTACAGATATATTCTCCTCTAGCTGTAACACTACATTATACCTGCCTAGATTCTGATGGAATGTGCCACAATTTGGCACAATTTGAGAGTAAATACTCCATAGGCCACCTTCTTAAATAGGAGGTCTAAGAAAAAGTCTCCATACAAAAAGACGCCATAATACAATCACGTGCATAAGAGTATCAAAGGTTGAGTGTTTAGTGTTGGTGGTCCAAGGGTCAGCGGTGGAGACTGACGGCATGGAAAAAGCAAAAACACTAGCGGGACCCTCTAAATGTTGTGAAGCAATGACATGCTGGCCGTTGTAGTTTTGCCACAGGTTGTATACTGGATTACACTGTCTGTAATAACTTGACTTTTCTGGAAACTTTTTGCCATCCTTGTTGCCTGCTGCTTCAGTCTTCCTTCTGGTCCACTTGCTGCTATTTCCAGGCTGGGCTCGTTCCATGACTTGTTTATAGCCCTGAGCGGCCGATTCCCCGAGCAGTAAACATAACAAGCAGCTGTCCGTCCATCAGCAAAATTATCTGAGTGACCTTATTATCTAATCCATTGGAGAGGCATCCTGTGGTTAGGTCATCGTGCACTTTATCTGTGGGAAGCTTCTGCTTATTGCGCATCCTGTGTGAATTGGGACCCAAAAGGTCAGATGTAAAAACTCTGAGAAGACATAAGGGGAGAGCTATGTCATCCTGATATCAGCCCTGGAGTAGTCTGCACTGCACCGACTCTTGTCCTGACCATCATGCACCACCATAAAGCAAACCCAATGCACTAGAAAGTCTAGTGCAAGACGTACAAGACCATATTTACTAAATGTGCACCATTTTTATTCTGCAACTTTCATGGCAGGTTTGAGAAAGAACAGGACTGACTTACATTACCCTCTAAGACTGCGCTACATGAGGTCGAATACAGATAACCATAGTCTATTAGCCCTTGCCAAAAACTACAGTATGTACGGTCTGCCTTTTTGTATAATTTTGGCACAATGGTCACCAAATAGAAATCCGTTTAGTGCCGTCTACAGTAAATACTAAACAGGAAAGAGGGATATGTAGCTGCAGCTTTACTTATGCTGTGAGAGGGGAGGAGGAGCTGCATGAAAGAAAGTTACCGCAAGTTACCGGGTCAATATTCAATATCTAGTGTCCAGTAGACTACTCATCTCTCCGTCCCGTATGATCAGCTGGTTGGAGAGTTACCAGGGTTAGGGTAAGTGCTCAGGCCCTTATACTGAACCCCAGGCACAGTGCCCTATACAAGGGTATTGCAGATAACTTACTTGAATGGGACTGAGCTGCTTTAGACTGATGTGACCAATGAACGTAATATCATAAGTACAGGAAAGAGGACACAGCCCTCAAAAGAGCTGCATCCTCTACAAACAGCTAATCGGCGAGGGCCCTGTGTGTTGGACACCCACCGAGTACTCAGGAAAGTTACTTAAGACATGTTCACATAGCGTAACTTGGAAAGGAATTACTGTTGGCCTCTCCAAAAACCAGCCGAATATGCCTTCCATTGGTGCCTCTCCATCCTGTTTGGTCTTTCCCTGGTGAATCATCATGTAAACTGCAGTACAAGACCTTACACTTGAGTAGCCCAAACCTACATGAGGATACTCACCCGAGCAAACCCATGGTGAAAACCCAAGGTTCAGCTTCGGTGTTGGTTTTAGGAGAGGATCTTGAGATGTCAGACCACCTCGAATCTCTCTCCAAATTACGCATGAACCTACCCCGAGGGTCCACACAGGAGCAAATTTTCCTGGCCTGAGGAAATTTTTAAACAAGGCGACCACGTTGCCAGAAAACGTACTCGAGTCACAGAAAACAACTTTTCCTACATCCAAGACGCTAGATGTGGTGATGTCCCTGGCAGAACTCGCGGCACTGGGAATAATAGAGCAATCCACTGGATGGGAATATCATTAGGGGAACTACCCCATCATTTACTCGACCTACTATTAATAGTGGGAAAGTCTCATTGGACCAATTATTGGTGACATCATCGATGAGGAGCATTGTCTTCTTGGCTTTTGCTGAACCACCCAGGAGGTCTGATTCCTGGAGAGGTCGATTACTTCTATGATTCAGGGACCATATTTTATCTTCTTATTCGTCTATTTTGGGATACAATTGAGCCTGAAATCCAGATGTCTGCTATCAATGTGATGGATATTTCATGGTATTGCTCAACTCCTCGTGAAGCTTTACAAAAATAGGCAAAAACAAAAATCAGTCAAGCTCTGTACATCCCGATAACTTCTTCAAGTTGGTGTCCAAGTCTTATCCTCCAACCCAGAGGTTCCTAAACTTTTTTTTTCTCCTCATAGACCACTTTAAAAATTTTACTGGTTTCGGTGGACCCCCTGCATCTACAATTCTACCATATTCCCAGAACTCATCAAAAAATGTGAAGATTAGATCTAACGTAGACCCCCCCCCCCCCCGTCGAGGTCCACCTGGACCACTTTGGGAATCACTGCTCCAACCTAACCCCTAAAGGTGACATCAGAACTAGAATACCAAGAAGAGGCAGAGTTCACACAGATCATCATTATATAGAAGGTCGGGATCACGTTCTCTGCCCACTGTGGCTCACATCTTCCCACGGACAAGACGCCATTGTTTCAAGTCTTCATTGTAATCTGACTCAGCGATACTCTTCTGCCTCCAATCCTCCATCGCACCCAGCCATGGTTTACCCTTTCCGCTCTGTACTCTATGGCTATGGAACACTAAACCATTTCTTGAGCAACATCTAGTGATGATGCCATCAAGACTGGCTCAGGACTCCTCCAGTACCAGAGCAATAGGTTCCATAAGGATCCAAGAAAGTCCTCAGATGTTTCTCCTGCTGTGTTTACCGGATCCTCATATTGCGATAACTTGCCCTGATCTTCTACCTGACTGACCACATCTTCTGATCTGAGGCTGTGTACTGGTGTTCTTATTATCCTGACTCCACCAGCTGGTTTTTGCCACTGTCAAATCCACGGCAAGCCAGGAGACTGCTGTCGGTCATACCATTGGTGCCCCAGGTGCTCCTTACTACTGACCCAATGTCTCAGGTCACAGTAGTGCTCTGGTACCTGCAGTTTGGGCTCCAGTGCTTCAGGGTCCACAATTTCAATGGCGTTCTGGTTGCTCCAAGTTGCCAAGTCCTCTTTTTCTGGCTCTTCTTTTGGTTCTGCTCTAGATCTCTTTCTCCGCAGTGCATGCGTTGCCTCTAACGTCTCACGGTGGAAATAGAGAGCCTCATGGTTTATATCTTCCATGTGAAAGATGGAGATGAAAAATCTGGGCTTGGACCCTCCACTTAAAGGGGTTTTCTGGGACCTATATACTGATGACCTACCTATATGTGATCAGTGGTGGTCCAACACCTGGACCCCCACTGACCAGTTGGTTGAAGAAGGCCACAGCGTACATTGGAAAGATAACCCCTCGTGGTTTCCCATCACCCTTGAGAAAGATGGACAGGAAAAATCTGACCTTAGTCTCTCTTCTTAAAGAGGACCTTTCCCCACCTCCAGTAACTACAAGTCTTTGCATCTTTCAATAGTCCTGACCATTTCTGAGTAATCATTGCAGTTAGTTCTAGAACCCAATATGGTAATTAGGCTCTGTACTGTCAAGCAGGCGGTCCTGGATAGAGCAGATAGTCTGGGACCTGCCCACATGACAGTAGGAAGCTTTATTAGTATATTGGGTGCTAAAACTGGTGGGGGCTAAAAAAAAAATTCCAACTGTGCCAGAATCATTGGGGTGACACCTATTAAACAAAGTAAGAGCCTGCTCAATGGTCAAGAGTCAACTTTAAAAGGGTCATGGTCATGGGTCACCAACATATAATTAATGGGAGTCTAACAGCAAGGACCCCAACAGATCAGCTGGTTGAAGAGACTGGTGTTTGGGTGACCGCTGTGGCCTCTTTATGGAATATCAAGCACATCACCATACATTGCATAGTGGTTGTGTATGGTATTGCAGCTTAGCTGCATTCACTTGAATGTGACTGATGACATGATGTCGCGGCACATTGAAAGGGCAACAACATTAGCCCTTGGCTTCGTTCCTTTTGGAACAGCTGATCCTTGGGTGTCCTAGGTGTGGGACCCCCACTGATTAAATGTTAATGACCTATCCTAAGGATAGACTATCAATACCTGGAGAACCCTAGTAATGGGCACAATGGCAGTTTGCATAACCTGCTCCGTTTTGCAACAACATTGTAGATGGGTCAACCATTGACAATGAAGGTCATCGAGAGATCCATCACAAGTCAAAGTGAGACCGCAGTATGAACAATGTAACTATTAATGGCTCCATAGAAAACATACTCTATAACATTGGACAGAACGATGACATCAGAAGACCATGACATCACCGTCATGGAGAGCAAACACTGATAAACATTGTCATGGTGGCGGCTCCAGGTTGAAGAAAGCTCGTAATTCGGAGAAGAGATAATGAATTCTTGGTGTGACAGTTGTTAGGAAGAGATATGGATGTTTACAGTTGTTTGGGATGTTTTATGATAGGGTGGACACTAGCAGGTGTGCGGGATTTCTCATCGTAAGAAGCTCCAGACGTCTTGACGTCTAGGGGATTGTTATTTGTGTTCCGTTGCTGAGGAATGGCAGATAGCTGGATCCAACCGGTGGAGATGGGTCGAGCGCTTTGTGAAGAGACACGTTCTCCCGCTTGATGGTCCACCTTCACCCCTTTAAGAGACACAACTAAAGGTCTATTCCAAAATGACCTAAACTCGAAATCCTCCCATGACTTCATGCAATATGGAAAACAGATTATTTCGGTGACCATTGTTTATTAGGTTAGGAGATGGACAGCTGTGTATTATCATTTACTCAATTAGGACGGGGTCACTTGGGGGCTGAAGGATTGGCTGCAAGAGCCAAGTCCTATTCGTGGGACCTGACGATGATCCTTGGTTAATGACCCAACGTAATGACTCTCTTCCTCTAAAAAAGACCAGATCAACTCAGCAAAAATACTATCCAACAAGCTGTCTGGTCACCGGCAGCCCATGTGCGGAGGAGATTCCATTACCCTATCTAGGTTTACTGCAGGAAATGAAAATATATATCTTGACCTCCACCATCTCCACCACCACGTGCATATAGATTAATAACCCCAGATGTATCACCGGAACGAAAGCAGAGCAGGAAATGCTGAGTAACACTATCCACATGAAGCAATAGGCCTGCTACGTCCTAGGACATGATTCATAGTATGTGCAGTGATACAGGTACGGTGGCTTACGGAGTCCAAATACAATGCTGCACTGCTCTCCTCTGCGCGTACCCTAAGTGGCAAGGGTTTGGGATCTGTCACGCTCAGACGTGACTCATGGGTATCTTGTCCACCACTCAAAAAAGAATCAATTGGTCGATGAAGTCTAAGAAAGAAGGCAGCCATCGAACTTGAAAGTCAAGTTGGCCAAAGTCTTTATACTGTACACTACCAGTCCTGCCATGTCCATAAGGATCGACAAACCATCTTAGGTATCTTGCAGCCCTGATTGACTTGCCTTGGTCACATGAAAGTGCCTGGTGCTCCAACCATTTGCTCAGTGTGTTTTGCTAAGAAACTGGACAACTCTTCCTCTGCTTCTCCAACTCCCAAAATCTCCTGTCTTCTGCTTTGGCCGTGTTAAACTGACCACAGCTCTCCTGCTGTGACTGTACAGCGACATTGGGACTGGTGGCCTACTTAAAGGAATGGCCACCATGGACTTCTTGATGGATGAGAGTGGTTTATTCCTTTCCCGACTCTGATTCTGACTGACCTAGATCTTAGGCAGAAGTGATTTCCAGGAGCAAGGTTAAGCTTTGAGTTTGTTCATCGGGTAACGGTGTTCCTACTTCTTGCTGTGACCCTTGGCTTCTTTACCCTGTTGTATCCTGACCACTTACCTGGCAATGTCCCATGACATAAAGGGATTCTACCATTAAAATCACATTTTTTTCTCACTAGCATGTACTGTATGAATAGCCTTTAGATGTCTTCTTCATGCTGCCGTTCGGTAGAAATCCTGGTTTTCATCTGTATGCAAATGTTTTCTCTCGCAGCACTGGAGGCGGTCCTCAGTGCTCCAACAGCACTGGGGGCATCCCCAATGCTACGAGAGAAATCTCCAGCGACGCCTCCATCTTCTTCAGGAACAGAGTCTCTGTGCATCTTCTTCCAGAGTTGGGTTTCAATCTTCTAGGCCTTGGTCCTCGCTGACTGTGCATACCCGGGCCACAAGAAAATGGACGCTTACACAGTAAGCTGTGTAAGCAGCCATTTTCTTGTGGCCGTTTACACAGTAAGCTGGTGCAAGCGGCCATTTTCTTGTGGCTTTTGGGCATGCGTAGTTGGCTCTGCCCGAGGCCTAAAAGATTGAAACCCAACTCTGGAAGAAGACGCGTAGAGAGGCCGTTCCTGAATAGGATGGAGGTGTCGCTGGAGAGTTTTTTCGCAGCATTGGGGACGCCCCCAGTGCTGTGAGAGAACTCAATTGCATGCAGACGAAAAACGGGATTTCTACTGAACGACGGCGCAGAGAAGACATCTAAAGGTAGGAGACGAATATCCTTTCTGAAGGCTAATCCTACGTGTGATCGAGAAAAAATGTGATTTTAATGGTAGAATCCCTTTAATTCCAGATTACACAATCTGGAGTCTGTGCCACCTTTTGGGAGGTAATGGAGTTCCTTACATGCTGCTCCCCAGTCTAGCCAGTGCCAAAATAATTGTGTCTTCAAAAAATGACATCACCAATTTGACCATATCAGCAAAGGTCCAACCATATATTATTTCTGCATATAACATACTATCCTTCTGCACAGTTTGATCCTATTTCTCTGTTTTTGATCCTGACCTCAGCCTTGTTTCTGGACACTGCCTACATCTTGCTCCTTTGATCATCTGTTAGTTATCACCTCTGGCTTTTTATTTCTGATAACGTCTTTCTCTTATTCTGTGATTTGTTGATTCCTGACAATCACTGAACCCCGTCTTCTTTCCTGACTTGTGCACTTAGCAGTGTCCTACTAATTCTTCTGTGGTAATATCTCTGGAGACAATCACCTCGTAATCTGATCTGATAAATTCCTACTTCCTTCCAGAAGAGTGAGAAGTTTCTGTAGACTCTGAAGATCTGTTTAGTAAGTCTCCACTTTTCTAGTGTGAAGTGTAACAGCCATACTCATCCTATCAATGTGCTATCAATGTGAATGTCGAGGCATTGGTCCGATGGTGATCTAACAATTTTGTATTTCTTGTAAGAATTATGGGTGAAATTCTCAGCCCTGACATTGACCAGCTTAGACATTATACCACCCTGCCTTTGACTAGTACTGGCGGTCCAACTTGGACATCACACCATCTTGCTCTTGACTAGCAGTAGAGGAGCAGCCTGGATACTACCCTGCCTTTGGCTAGTACTAGAAGTCAGCCTTGGATATTACATGACCTTGACTAGCAGTGGAGATCCAACTTGGATATTACACCATCCTGAGCTTCACTAGCACTAAAAATCCAGCTTGGACCAGCATGTCATTGGAGATCCATTGGAGAACTGGAGATCCACCACCATGTCATTGACTAGCACTCAAGATCCAGCTTGGACCATCATGTCATTGGAGATCCATTAGAGAACTGGAGATCCACCACCATGTTATTGACTAGCACTGAAGATCCAGCTTGGATGTTACACCATCCTGACCTTGACTAGCACTGGAGATCCCGCTTGGACATTACACCACTCTGCCCTCACATAGCTTCTTCAGGACGGTACTATTTAAGTTCCCTTCTTTCAGAGTATCTTTCCCATGGCTGCTTCTCATTACAGCACGTAGCTCAGTTAGCTCAGTGTGGGAGGCCTGGAGTCCACATAATGGTGATTACAAGTGACTCTAAATTATACAAGCCCCTCAATAGCTCCCCTATTCTTCTAGTGCATTAGGTTTCAATTTATGAAGCACTTCTCCTCATGCCATTTGTACTTTCCAGTTTTAACAAACCTGGCGTGCCAAGGAGGTGCCAACGTGCCAATCCCGACAATAAATTCCACTGCAATTCTTAATAGAAAAAAAAAAATTCGATGGACTCAAGTAAATCCCAGCTTGCCAAATGCCATCCAAAAACATGATACGAGAACACAGCACTGACTAATTGACCGCCTCTTAATGCTGTTTGAAGAGCTAACGTTCCACACGTTCTGCCAATTTCTCTGCTGCATGAAATCTGCTCCTTGCGTCCCATCAGTTTCCCCTGGAATGATGCATGTTTTTAATGGAATTAATTTCCCCATTAGGGCTGTTTGTTGGTAACGTGCTGTCCATCACACGCCGTCATTTACATCCAAGCAAAGAAGCCTCTTATTGAAACCAGAAACTCCTCGTTCTAGACACTCGAAATTAAGTAACTGTTCTGAGATGTCTCGAAGAGGCTTCTGGAACAAAGGTGGTCTCAACCAGATGTGGATAAAAGGTGGTCTCACCGTAGCAGATGTGGAGCCAGACAAGGTACAGCCAAGATATTTGCACTGAAAAAGTTCTTCTTGTCTCATGTTGGTGCCCCAGTTAAATTTTTGGAACGAGAGAACTGATTCATAAGACGTATTCATCATGAATTTTACAAAAACCTGAAATTTGGGGGGCTCAAAGCCCACCTATCATTATTATACTCTAGGAGACATCAAAGTGTAATGATGTTGGCGTGCCCAGAGTCACTGCCGAGACCCAATCGTAGACCTTCTGGAGCATGTGATGTCCCCCAAATGACCAGAAGGGGCTGCATGATGTCTGAAGAGGAGCACGATGGGCCACCAGATGGTTACAAGTAATGGCACACAGAATGAATGGCACAACAGCTTGGAGGTTACAAGTCCAAGCATGGCCGTTAAAGTCTCCAGTGGGCACATACCCAGTCCAGTGACATTAATGTGACCACCTGTCAAAATCCAGAATAACCACCTTTGGCAGAGCGGACCGCTGTGAGATGTGCAGGAAGAGAGGGGATGTTGTGATGATGGTCACTGGGATGAGCCATGCCGACTCCAGTGCCGTGGCCAGCTGCGCTAGGTTACACAGTTGAGCATCCATGGCACGAAGAACCCGATCGAGGTGGCCCCACAGATTCTCGATTGGGTTCAAGTCCGGGGAATTTGCTGCCCAAGGGAGTACGGTAAACTCATGCTGGTGCTCCTCGGACCACGCACGTACACTGCGAGCTTTATGACACGTGGCATTGTCCTGCTGGTAGATGCCATCATCCTGAGGAAGAACAATTTTGCATGTAGGGGTGAACATGGTCCGCAGGGATAGATGCATACTTGTGTAGATCCATCGTGCCTTCCACAATGATGAGTGCACCCAGATGGCTGATGACACGTGCCTTCTGCGAATGGTTATTTAACGTTTAATTTAACATTTATTTAACTGGGCTCTCAAGATGGTTGGCCATGCCCTCCTCCTATCAGGGTGACTGCATGTACAGCGCATGCGCCACCTAAAGAAGACCAAATCGGTGGCTGGCAGTGGAAGGAATCGTGAGAACACGGTGGGGGCGCCATACTGATAACACTCCTCTCAGTGATATATAGATCCAACTTTATCCTGAATGGCATACACAACTATATGATGACGTAGTCTTACCCTCCATACTACTACATTATAAGTGTCAGTCTCCACTGTAGTTCTTGCAATCTGTTCACAGACCAAATTAGTTAGAAGTTTTAAGTCCAGCCATGACAGGTGGATGAAAAACGATGGGAGGACAGATACAGATGGCATACATACAGTGTTGGCCAAAAGTATCGCCCCCTGCAGTCCTGTCAGATAATCTCCGGTGTCCCCCAGATAATGATTACAAGCACAAACTCTTTGGTA
The DNA here is from genome assembly GCF_031893055.1 of Leptodactylus fuscus. Lineage (NCBI taxonomy): Eukaryota > Metazoa > Chordata > Amphibia > Anura > Leptodactylidae > Leptodactylus > Leptodactylus fuscus. The sequence continues at coordinate 275,382,244 of NC_134266.1, read as the reverse complement.
ATTTCTTCAGTTATTTTGCTTGCAATGAAAAAACACAAAAGAGAATGAAAAAAAAGTCACATCATTGATCATTTTACACAAAACTCCAAAACTGGTGCGGACAGAAGTATTGGCGCCCTCAGCCTAATACTTGGTCGCACAACCTTTAGACACAATAACTGCGCACAACCGCTTCCGCTAACCAGCAATGAGTTTCTTACAAGGCTCTGCTGGAATCTTAGACCGTTCTTCTTTGGCAAACTGCTCGCGGTCCCCCCTGAGATGTGAAGGGGGCCTTCTCCAAACTGCCATCAAGAGATCTCTCCCCCTCCCCCACAGGTGTTCTATGGGATTCAGGGCTGGACTCATTGCTGCCACTTTACAAGTCTCCAGGGCTTTCTCTCACCACCATTTTCTAGTGCTGACCTGAAGTGTGTTTTGGGTCCTTGTCCTGCTGGAAGAGCCCTGACCTCTGAGGGAGACCCGGCTTTCTCACACTGGGCCCTACATGATGCTGCACAATGTGTTGGTCGTCTTCAGACTTCATAATGCCATGCACACGGTCAAGCAGTCCAGTGCCAGAGGCAGCAAAGCAACCCCAAACCATCAGGGACCTCCGCCATGTCTGACTGTAGGGGGCGTCTTCTTCTCTTTTTTCCTGTAATCTCTATGTTGAGGCCTTTTCCTACTTTTGTCTCCTCTGACCAGAGAACATTCTTCCAGAACGGTTTTGGCTTTCTCAGATAAGTTTTGGCAAACTCCAGCCTGGCTTCTGTCTGTGGGTAAGAAGTGGGGTCTTCCTGGGTCTCCTACCATACAGTCCCTTCTCATTCAGACGCTGACGCTGGATAGTACGGGGTGACACTGTTGTACCCTCGGACTGCAGGGCAGCTTGGACTTGTTTGGATGTTAGTCGAGGTTCTTTATCCGCCATCTGCACAATCTTGCGGTGAAATCTCTCGTCAGTTTTTCTTTTCCGTCCACATCTCGGGAGGTTAGCCACAGGGCCATGGGCTTTACACTTCTTGATGACACTGCGCACGGTAGACACAGGAACATTCAGGTCTTTGGAGATGGACTTGTAGCCTTGAGATTGCTCATGCTTCCTCACAATTTTGCTTCTCAAGTCCTCAGACAGTTCTTTGGTCTTCTTTCTTTTCTCCATGCTCAATGTGGTCACACAAGGACACAGGACAGAGGTGGAGTCAACTTTAATCCATTTCAACTGGCTGCAAGTGTGATTTAGTTATTGCCACCACCTGTTAGGTGCCTCAGGTAAGTAACAGGTGCTGTTAATTACAAAAATTATAGAAGCATTACATGATTTTTCAAACGGTGACAATACTTTTGTCCACCCCCTTTTTTATGTTTGGTGTAGAATTATATCCAATTTGGCTTTTTGACAATTCTTTTTGTGGTTTTCAATTGAAGACAAATTAAATGAAGATAATACCAAAGAATTTGTGATTGCAATCATTTTCTGGAAGAAACTGAGGATTATCTGACAGAATTGCAGGGGTGCCAATACTTTTGGCCAACACTGTACATTTACATATACATGGGGGGGGGGGGGTATGACGGTCATATCAAATACAACGCTAATGCTCTACTATAACCCCCAGTAATATAGCCGACAGCATACGACTATTGAATAGTCACATTGTGAACCCCATTCTACATACACAATAGATAAGTCAACATCTATGACCTCACAGCCTTCGAGGGCTTCATGGGGGGCAAACAAACATTTCACCCCCTCCTCCCCCAATTAGCCGTGTTTATACTGGAAGAATCGCTCTATTACCAGCAGTGAAATAAAAATGGGTCTGAAGCAGATGGAGCGCGGCGGAGCCAGGATCACACACTGCCTCATTCACAGCCCGGCGCAGGGAAATAGCGGATAATATATTTTGATACTGAGGCCGTCTGCTGTCATAAGAACATGTTTATATGAAATACTCCATCATTCCACTGGCAACCACGCAAGTTTCCATTAACCAGTCGGAGGGGGTTAAAACGAATACCTGTCACAGCGACCTGTTACAATGTTACAGCAGATTTCGTAAAAAGAAGGAAGCCATTGTTTAGAGAAGGACGCCTTAACTACAACAATACAGTCGCCGCGCGCAGTGACTAATAACACAGAGACGAAAAGACCGCGTGCCTGCCGTTATTAGGCGCTGCATGAGGAGAGACGCGATGCTATTCCCAGAAGTACTTAGTCACCGACTCCCTGTCCAGAGGAGCTTACCATCGAATAACCCCGAATTACCAGAAAAACTTTATTTATAGGATCATTCCAGGCACGAGCGATATTAATGTGACAGGTGAAGAAACTATTCCAGAGTCACATGGTAAACACTATACATATAATATCACCAGAATACTGCCCCCTATGTACAAGAATATAACTACTATAACACTGCTCCTATGTACAAGAATATAACTACTATAATACTGCCTCCTATATACAAGAATATAACTACTATAATACTGCTCCTATGTACAAGAATATAACTACTATAATACTACTCCTATGTACAAGAATATAACTACTATAATACTACCTCCTATGTATAAGAATATAACTACTATAATACTACTCCTATGTACAAGAATATAACTACTATAATACTACTCCTATACACAAGAATATAACTACTATAATACTGCTCCTATGTACAAGAATATAACTACTATAATACTACTCCTATGTACAAGAATATAACTACTATAATACTACTCCTATACACAAGAATATAACTACTATAATACTGCTCCTATGTACAAGAATATAACTACTATAATACTACTCCTATGTACAAGAATATAACTACTATAATACTGCTCCTATGTACAAGAATATAACTACTATAATACTGCTCCTATGTACAAGAATATAACTACTATAATACTGCTCCTATGTACAAGAATATAACAACTATAATACTACCTCCTATGTACAAGAATATAACTACTATAATACTACCTCCTATGTACAAGAATATAACTACTATAATACTACTCCTATGTACAAGAATATAACTACTATAATACTGCTCCTATGTACAAGAATATAACTACTAAAATACTGCTCCTATGTACAAGAATATAACTACTATAATACTGCTCCTATGTACAAGAATATAACTACTATAATACTGCTCCTATGTACAAGAATATAACAACTATAATACTGCTCCTATGTACAAGAATATAACTACTATAATACTGCTCCTATGTACAAGAATATAACTACTATAATACTACTCCTATGTACAAGAATATAACTACTATAATACTACTCCTATGTACAAGAATATAACAACTATAATACTACTCCTATGTACAAGAATATAACTACTATAATACTACTCCTATGTACAAGAATATAACTACTATAATACTACTCCTATGTACAAGAATATAACAACTATAATACTGCTCCTATGTACAAGAATATAACTACTATAATACTGCTCCTATGTACAAGAATATAACTACTATAATACTACTCCTATGTACAAGAATATAACTACTATAATACTGCTCCTATGTACAAGAATATAACTACTATAATACTACTCCTATGTACAAGAATATAACTACTATAATACTGCTCCTATGTACAAGAATATAACTACTATAATACTACTCCTATGTACAAGAATATAACTACTATAATACTCCCTCCTATGTACAAGAATATAACTACTATAATGCTACTCCTATGTACAAGAATATAACTACTATAATACTACTCCTATGTACAAGAATATAACTACTATAATACTACTCCTATGTACAAGAATATAACTACTATAACACTGCCTCCTATATACAAGAATATAACAACTATAATACTACTCCAATGTGCAAGAATATAACTACTATAATACTACTCCTATGTACAAGAATATAACTACTATAATACTACTCCTATGTACAAGAAAATAACTACTATAATAGTACTCCTATGTACAAGAATATAACTACTATAATACTACCTCCTATGTACAAGAATATAACTACTATAATACTACTCCTATGTACAAGAATATAACTACTATAACACTGCCTCCTATATACAAGAATATAACTACTATAATACTACTCCTATGTACAAGAATATAACTACTATAATACTGCTCCTATGTACAAGAATATAACTACTATAATACTACTCCTATGTACAAGAATATAACTACTATAATACTACTCCTATGTACAAGAATATAACTACTATAATACTACTCCTATGTACAAGAATATAACTACTATAATACTACTCCTATGTACAAGAATATAACTACTATAATATTACTCCAATGTACAAGAATATAACTACTATAATACTACTCCTATGTACAAGAATATAACTACTATAATACTGCTCCTATGTACAAGAATATAACTACTATAATACTACCTCCTATGCACAAGAAAATAACTACTATAATACTTCTCCTATGTACAAGAATATAACTACTATAATACTACTCCCTATGTACAAGAATATAACTACTATAATACTGCTCCTATGTAAAAGAATATAACTACTATAATACTGCTCCTATGCACAAGAATATAACTACTATAATACTACTCCTATGTACAAGAATATAACTACTATAATATTACTCCAATGTACAAGAATATAACTACTATAATACTACCTCCTATGTACAAGAATATAACTACTATAATACTACTCCTATGTACAAGAATATAACTACAATAATACTACTCCTATGTACAAGAATATAACTACTATAATACTGCTCCTATGTACAAGAATATAACTACTATAATACTACTCCTATGTACAAGAATATAACTACAATAATACTACCTCCTATGTACAAGAATATAACTACTATAATACTACTCCTATGTACAAGAATATAACTACTATAATACTACTCCTATGTACAAGAATATAAAAACTATAATACTGCTCCTATGTACAAGAATATAACTACTATAATACTGCTCCTATGTACAAGAATATAACTACTATAATACTACTCCTATGTACAAGAATATAACTACTATAATACTACTCCTATATACAAGAATATAACTACTATAATACTACTCCTATGTACAAGAATATAACTACTATAATACTGCTCTTATGTACAAGAATATAACTATATAATACTGCACCCTATGTACAAGAATATAACTACTATAATACTACTCCTATGTACAAGAATATAAATACTATAATCCTACCTCCTATGTACAAGAATATAACTACTATAATACTGCTCCTATGTACAAGAATATAACTACTATAATACTACTCCTATGTACAAGAATATAACTACTATAATACTGCTCCTATGTACAAGAATATAACTACTATAATACTAATCCTATGTACAAGAATATAACTACTATAATACTACTCCTATGTACAAGAATATAACTACTATAACACTGCCTCCTATATACAAGAATATAACAACTATAATACTACTCCAATGTGCAAGAATATAACTACTATAATACTACTCCTATGTACAAGAATATAACTACTATAATACTGCTCCTATGTACAAGAATATAACTACTATAATACTACTCCTATATACAAGAATATAACTACTATAATACTGCTCCTATGTACAAGAATATAACTACTATAATACTACTCCTATGTACAAGAATATAACTACTATAATACTACTCCTATGTACAAGAATATAACTACTATAATACTACTCCTATGTACAAGAATATAACAACTATAATACTACTCCTATGTACAAGAATATAACTACTATAATACTGCTCCTATGTACAAGAATATAACAACTATAATACTGCTCCTATGTACAAGAATATAACTACTATAATACTGCTCTTATGTACAAGAATATAACTATATAATACTGCACCCTATGTACAAGAATATAACTACTATAATACTACTCCTATGTACAAGAATATAACTACTATAATACTACCTCCTATGTACAAGAATATAACTACTATAATACTACTCCTATACACAAGAATATAACTACTATAATACTACTCCTATGTACAAGAATATAACTACTATAATACTACTCCTATGTACAAGAATATAACTACTATAATACTACTCCTATGTACAAGAATATAACTACTATAATACTACTCCTATGTACAAGAATATAAATACTATAATCCTACCTCCTATGTACAAGAATATAACTACTATAATACTACCTCCTATGTACAAGAATATAACTACTATAATACTGCTCCTATGTACAAGAATATAACTACTATAATACTACTCCTATGTACAAGAATATAACTACTATAATACTACTCCTATACACAAGAATATAACTACTATAATACTACTCCTATGTACAAGAATATAACTACTATAATACTACTCCTATGTACAAGAATATAACTACTATAATACTACTCCTATGTACAAGAATATAACTACTATAATACTACTCCTATGTACAAGAATATAACTACTATAATACTACTCCTATGTACAAGAATATAACTACACTTTTAGAAAAAATAGAGAAGTAGCTCACCTATCTTCCGTTCATTTATCCTCCTGTGGTGCACGACCCTGTTCTCCTTGACCTCCTGGAGCAAAACGATGAGAAAAAATTCCAAAAAGGATTCAAACAAAGTTTGAAGGATCTGCAGCTCAGAGGAGGTTAAAACTCAAAAAAAACTTTATTTCATACTTTTAAAAGGACTCATCCCAAGTGGGTGAATACATTCAGAGGTTTAACAACAGAACATAGTGAGAAAAAGATAGAAAAAATGTGAAAATAAAACCAAAACCGCTGACGCGTTTCGGGACAGATTTTTAATGTCCCTTTAATGTCCCTTAATCATAGCGGAATACAGCCTGAGGCTGTATTCCGCTATGATTAAGGGACAATAAAAATCTGTCCCGAAACGCGTCAGCGGTTTTGGTTTTATTTTCACATTTTTTCTATCTTTTTCTCACTATGTTCTGTTGTTAAACCTTTGAATGTATTCACCCACTTGGGGTGAATCCTTTTAAAAGTATGAAATAAAGTTTTTTTTGAGTTTTAACCTCCTCTGAGCTGCAGATCCTTCAAACTTTGTTTGAATCCTTTTTGGAATTTTTTTCTCAAGAATATAACTACTATAATACTGCTCCTATGTACAAGAATATAACTACTATAATATTACCTCCTATGTACAAGAATATAACTACTATAATACTACTCCTATGTACAAGAATATAACTACTATAATACTGCTCCTATGTACAAGAATATAACTACTATAATATTACCTCCTATGCACAAGAAAATAACTACTATAATACTTCTCCTATGTACAAGAATATAACTACTAAAATACTACCTCCTATGTACAACAATTTAACTGCTATAATACTGCTCCTATGTATAAGAATATAACTACTATAATACTACTCCTATGTACAAGAATATAACTACTATAATACTGCTCCTATGCACAAGAATATAACTACTATAATACTACTCCTATATACAAGAATATAACTACTATAATACTACTCCTATGTACAAGAATATAACTACTATAATACTACTGCTATGTACAAGAATATAACTACTATAATACTACCTCCTATGTACAAGAATATAACTACTATAATACTACCTCCTATGTACAAGAATATAACTACTATAAAACTTCTCCTATGTACAAGAATATAACTACTATAATACTGCTCCTATGTACAAGAATATAACTACTATAGTACTACCTCCTATGTACAACAATTTAACTGCTATAATACTGCTCCTATGTATAAGAATATAACTACTATAATACTACTCCTATGTACAAGAATATAACTACTATAATACTGCTCCTATGTACAAGAATATAACTACTATAATACTACTCCTATGTACAAGAATATAACTACTATAATACTACTCCTATGTACAAGAATATAACTACTATAATACTGCTCCTATGTACAAGAATATAACTACTATAATACTACTCCTATGTACAAGAATATAACTACTATAATATTACTCTAATGCACAAGAATATAACTACTATAATACTACTCCTATGTACAAGAATATAACTACTATAATACTGCTCCTATGTACAAGAATATAACTACTATAATACTACTCCTATGTACAAGAATATAACTACTATAATACTACCTCCTATGCACAAGAAAATAACTACTATAATACTACTGCTATGTACAAGAATAAAACTACTATAATACTACCTCCTATGTACAAGAATATAACTACTATAATACTACTCCTATGTACAAGAATATAACTACTATAATACTACTCCTATGTATAAGAATATAACTACTATAATACTACTCCTATGTACAAGAATATAACTACTATAATACTACTCCTATGTACAAGAATATAACTACTATAATACTACTCCTATGTATAAGAATATAACTACTATAATACTACTCCTATGTATAAGAATATAACTACTATAATACTACTCCTATGTACAAGAATATAACTACTATAATACTGCTCCTATGTACAAGAATATAACTACTATAATACTACTCCTATGTACAAGAATATAACTACTATAATACTACCTCCTATGCACAAGAAAATAACTACTATAATACTACTGCTATGTACAAGAATAAAACTACTATAATACTACCTCCTATGTACAAGAATATAACTACTATAATACTACTCCTATGTACAAGAATATAACTACTATAATACTACTCCTATGTATAAGAATATAACTACTATAATACTACTCCTATGTACAAGAATATAACTACTATAATACTACTCCTATGTACAAGAATATAACTACTATAATACTACTCCTATGTATAAGAATATAACTACTATAATACTACTCCTATGTACAAGAATATAACTACTATAATACTACTCCTATGTACAAGAATATAACTACTATAATACTACCTCCTATGTACAAGAATATAACTACTGTAATACTACCTCCTATGTACAAGAATATAACTACTATAATACTACTCCTATATACAAGAATATAACTACTATAATACTGCTCCTATGTACAAGAATATAACTACTATAATACTACTCCTATGTACAAGAATATAACTACTATAATACTACTCCTATGTACAAGAATATAACTACTGTAATACTACTCCTATGTACAAGAATATAACTACTATAATACTACTCCTATGTACAAGAATATAACTACTGTAATACTACTATGTACAAGAATATAACTACTATAATACTACCTCCTATGTACAAGAATATAACTACTATAATACTACCTCCTAGCTGTGAGGACGTGTTTTTGTAGCTCTCCTGAGGCTCCTGATGTCTGGAGATAGCCCAGGGCGGGGCCACCCTGGGTGGGGAAGTTCCCCTGCCAAGGCCCAGGCTCCAAGGCCTTCTCTGGGAAGCAATTCCCAGACAACTAAAAAAATGGATGGAAATCCTAAAGTCCCCAGTAATGGGAATCGTGTCCAGTGTGTCAGCAGTCCTAGTGCAGCAAGCCAAGATGGGAAGAAAGTTGTAAAGGAAGAAGTAACGGAAGCAAGCAGTAGTACGGTGCAACAACCAAGCAAAATGGCTGAATGTAAGAAGCAAACTTTGCAGCCTGTGCAGACTCCATTGCAGGTTGCAGGTGTCCAGTCCACCCCACCCTCCTGCAGACAGAGGAGAACATCCCTGGAGAAGCAGACCATGCAGGAGAACATGCAGCAGTCTGTATTGGTACGGTCTGAGCGGACAAGATCTGGAAGCGGTATCTACAAAAATGTAGTGAAGGCAGTGGAGGAGATCAAAGGGAGACCAGCGGGGAAGCTTCAAGGTACCAGCAGTACAGTCACTGGAAATAAACTGGGACATAGTCCCCAGTCTGGACATTGTGGGCCCATGGCAGTGACAACAGCCGTAGCATGTCAGAAATCACAGGCTACACCAACCAGAAGCCATACTGGGGGTAACCAACCTGCAAAGCTTTCCAACAATGCACAGACTGTCACAGCTACTGAGCGAGCACCAGAACTGCGCCTGGCAGATGAGATCCCAGCACTGGTCAAGCGACTGGAGACATTAAAGGCCAGTAAAATATATCTGCAGAGACAGATTGAATGTGCCTATAATCTAAAAAAGTCTGCCTGCCCTGAGAAACTGGTGTTACTGGACAGGAAGCTGAGCGCACTGGCGAAAGAGCTCGCCGAGAACGTACGGGAGACCGAGACTGTACTGGAGCAAATGGGACCGGTGGGAGAATCATACAGAAACCAGCAGCGGTTCCAGGAATACCAGAAGTCACCATCACCTTGTGCCAAAGCTGGGTCTGAACCCTCTCAAGGTGGCAGCCAGCAGTCCCATGTAAAACCAGTTCTGCAGCCAGCAAGTTTCCCTTTTAAGGAAGGGAATTTGTACGGGAAAGCGACCAGTGTTCAGCAACAGCAAAAACCTGCAGCAGTTCTCAGCAAGGCACCACAAGTCCCAGCAACCAGCACTTTGCAACCAGGTCATGGACCCCTGCCTAATGGTAATGAAGTAGCAGCTGTGCAGACACCACAAGTCCCAGGAGACAAGTCATTGCAGCAGGACTATGGACTCTTACCTGAAGGTACTGGGGGAGTAGCATATTCGGGGTTACAGGTTGTAAGTGTGTGGGACAGTCTGGACTCTGCTGTGCAGGACTCTGCTGCCGCTGAAAGTAATAATAATATGGACTCTGCTGTGCAGGACTCCGCTGACTGTAATACTAATGTGGACTCTGCTGTGCAGGACTCTGCTGCCGCTGATTGTCTGACTAATGTGCCTGATATTATGGATATTCCTGTATGTGATAACGGCCCAGCAGGGGAAGGTGTTTCTGGGGGGGTTCCTTCACTATCTATAGCGTCAGACCCCTCTGCAGTCCAGTCTCTGGAGTCTGGTGATATTGCAGACATAGAGGTTGATGGTGGGGCGGACACAGGACAGTCCAGTGTGCAGGACTTTCCCCCTCTAGATACTCGCACAGTAGCAGAACCACATGGTACAGGTGCTCGGCAGCCCACACAGCGCCCACAAACACGCCAAGATGGCGGATCTGGCCGTACCTCCTCAGGGAATGCCTGGAGCCGCGGTGCTCCATCTTTTGCATCAAACTCCAATTATACAGGCCAGGCTTTCAGGAGGAGGAATGTAGTCAGGTTTAGGCACGGAGGTGCCAAGGAGGATCTGCCGGATAGGAGGTTTGTGGTCCGAGAGCTCCTATGTACCCAGATGGGCTTTGTGCCGACTGATATCCTGGCCGTCATAAACCTTCCTGACCGCCAGGGGTATGATGTTAGTTTTAAGCTGATGTCTGATCTGGACCGGTTCTGGGCCAATCTCACCAGGTTGAGAGATACGGAAGGTTGGGATAAGTTCAGTTTCATCCCCATCTCTAGGCCAGATACAGCCTCTGTCACAATTGTATTTTGGAATGAAGCCGTTCCCCCTCAGGATATTGTCATCTGGCTCAGGAGGCATTGTGACCTCATGTCCGATCTTAGTAAGAACAGGGATGAAGACGGGGTCTGGACCGGTGGGTGGAGGGTCCTGGTGAAGTTGCGTCAGCAGAACAACATAACCCAACATCTGCCCAATTCGTTCTTTATAGGCCGAGAAAAAGGGATCTGCTTCTATGCGGGTCAGCCTCGCCGGTGCTTCAAGTGTGGGAAGGCCGGCCATGTGGCCAGTGTATGCTCCATGGTAAAGTGTAGCCTATGTAATGAAATGGGCCACGTGAGTGCCACATGCCAAAGCATTAGGTGTAACCTGTGCGGTCGGATCGGTCACCCCCACAGAGATTGTCCTGATGCCTGGCATAACATCTGTAAGGATAGCCCTGATGAGGACTTGCTGGCAGCGGCTGATGACATACAGGAGGAGGAGGAGGCGCTATTGTCAGGGTCAGTAGTCACGGAGGCGGAGCCTCAACCACATACAGGTGATACCACCCAAGACCAGGCCGAGTCAGGTCCCATTGAGACGACCATGGAGGTTGTCGAGCAGGTTGTACAACCCTCAGTGGTCGTCTCTTCTCCTGCCCGATCATCCAACAATAATAAAAGGAGGAAGAAGGATAAAGCCAGCCGTAAGCCTGAGGGTGAGTGGACCACGGTAGAAAAGCCCACAAAGATGAGAGTAAGTAGTGCAGGCGAGGTCACTGCAACGGGGAATAGATTTAGTGTCCTATCAGAGTCAGACGGAGAAGCAGAACTAGACAGAGAACTCTCACGAATGATGGCGGAGTATGAGGAGGAGCCAGAGGGCGATCCTCCCAATAAGAGGAGACCCCACCAAGATGAGGGGCAGTCCGAATCAGACATGGAAACAGCTGGTCACCAGGACACCTCTGACTCTGATCTATGACAATGGGGCCCATCTCTCTGTTTCTCATATTCCTAGTTGTTCTGATGGCAGGTTTCTATCTTAAAGTTATCTCTAGTAATGTGAATAGCATCCGAGCAAGGAGGACAAGACACGCAGTGTATGAACATCTGAGATATCTTGATGCCGATGTCTATTTCTTACAAGAAACCCGTTTAAATACTTTAGGACTAATACGAGAAGCAGAGAGAGAATGGAAATCTGGCCCGTCCTTCTGGTCTCTGGCGGTGGAACCTTATGCCGGGGTTTCTATACTGTTTAACACCCCTGATGTCACCATACACAGATTCACTGAGGTTCTGATGGGGAGGTGCCTGGTTTTAGAAGTTACCATCCGAGGCAGAAGGCTCCGACTCATTAATATCTATGGTCCACCGCAGTCGGTGATGGAAAGGGCACGTCTGTTTGATGAAGTCAAGCAGTACTTGTTTACATCTGTTCCGGTAGTCATGGCAGGGGACTTCAATGCCACCATGTCATCCAGTGACAGACCTACTGGTCGGCCTCTCACCAGGGACTGCAAGGTCTTAAGCAGAATTATTTCACAGGCTGGTCTGTCTGATGTGTTTACTGAGGGTGGTAGGAAACCAAAATTCACTTACTCCTGCGCTGGTAGATGCAGTCGGATAGACTTAGCTCTGGTCAGTCCCGCTGAGTATGTTAGTGAGAAAAGTGAAAAGACAGTCCCTTATTCTGACCATCTGGCTTTGTATTTTTGCTTGGGCTCCACAAAACGCCCTGATATTGGGAGAGGCCTATGGAAGCTCAATTCCAGCCTCTTGGGCGATGACTGTGTCCGGAGTTGTGTCCACTCTCTATTTCAGAACCAGCTTGAGAGAGTGGTGTTTTATGACAACATGGCAGACTGGTGGGAGGATGTCAAGGAGGAGATCAGATCCCTCTTAAGGAGACTGTCAGTTAAGAAGGGGAAGAGTAAATATAGCCAGTATCTCAGGCTGCGGAAAGAATTAGAGTCACTCTATTCGGCGGGCGGGGATAACCAACAGAAGATTGACCGGCTGAAATCTGAGATCAGTCAGTATCAGTACCGCAGGTATACATCCCTGGTTCTTGAACGGGATTATGGGTCCTTAGGGGCTCCGGATCCTTTTGAGAATTGCAGGGAGCGGGTGGCAAATAAATCGGTCACAGGTCTCACTGACTCCCAGGGTGTTTTACAGGAGTCTCGGGAGGGTATCCTGGGGGTGGTGAGAACTTACTATGCTGACTTGTTTCAGAAGAAGGTTTTGGATAGAGAGAAGGTGGCTCAATTCTTGGAGGCAACTCCAGGTCCTGATACTAATGATTTGGACTTTTCTCCTTTGACAGCAGAGTTAACAGTGGAGGAGGTGAAAGAGGCCATAGATAAGTTACATCTGAAGAAGGCACCAGGTCCAGATGGGATTACAGCTGAGTTCTATAAGAAATTCCGAGACCTCTTGGCACCAATTCTCGTGGATGTATACAAAACTAGTCTAGAAAACCACCTGATGCCTCCATCCATGAGAGTGTCCTCCCTGATCCTGCTGTCTAAAGGTAAAGAGCCTAGTGACATCAAGAACTGGAGGCCGATTGCCCTCTTGAATGTCGATAGGAAGATTCTTGCAAAAATTCTGTTCTCTAGATTAGTTTGTTTGTCCCCGGCACTGTTGGCAGGCTCTCAGTTTGGCACAGTTAAAGGGCGGAACATCTCTGGAGCGGTTATCTCGATAAGGGAGATGTTTGAGAGATGTAAAGCTCTGAGGTGTGGGAGATATGTTGTGAGTCTTGACCAGGCTAAGGCCTTTGACAGAGTAGACCATGAGTATCTATGGGCGACTTTGACAAAGTACGGTATTCCGGGACAATTTGTGGATTGGCTGAGAACTTTGTACCGTGAGGCGGAGAGCTTTCCTCTGATTAATGGTTGGCAGGGTGATGCTTTCAGGGTTGAGGCAGGGGTGAGACAAGGTTGCCCACTGAGTCCATTACTGTATGTGTTTGCCATAGACCCGTTTCTTAGGTCACTGCAGGAGTGTGATTTTCAGGGGGCGCCGGTCCCCCACTGCTTGCCCCTGAGAGTTGTTGCCTACGCGGATGATGTGACTGTGGTGATATCTGAGCCTCGTGAGGTGGAGATGTTGTCTGCAGCCATCAGAAGTTACTCAGAGGCCTCCGGGTCTCTTGTCAACCTTGAGAAGAGTCAAGCTCTCTGGACGGGTCATACTGGTCCTACATTTGATCTGCCGCAGTTTGCCCAGGCCTCCTCCTATATTAAGATCCTTGGGGTGAAATTCGGGAGGGATGATAATTGCAGACTAAATTGGGAAGAAAAGTTGGAATCCGGAAATGCAAAGGTTCAGCGATGGAAGAACTGGAGGCTGACCTATAGAGAAAGGGTTAAAATGTTGAAGACTTACCTGGTCCCTGTCTTCTTGTACGTCTCTGTTGTCTTTCCTTTGCCAGAATCTTTCTCCGCTAGGCTCTTTAGCCTGTTCTTCCAACTTTTGTGGGGGAACAGGTTGAACCCAGTAAAAAGAGGGATAACCTACCTACAGAGGAGAGAGGGTGGGCTGGATATGTTAAATCCAAGGGTGTTTTTTGACTCCATGTTTCTAAAAGTAAATTTTGGTTGCCTGGACTCAGATAACAGCTCCCTGTGGGTAAATAGTATCAGGGACTGGATATTGCCTTTTGCAGAATCCTGGGTGCGAGGCGGCAGCCTTAAGAGGGGTCGATCGACTCGTGACTACCTCCCCCAGTATCTGGACTATGGCATAAGGTGCCTAAAAAAATGGGGTATTGAGAAGACCTATCTGGTGAGTAAGACCAGGAGAGATCTATACACCAGGGTATGTAAGACCTTCTATTGTCTCCAGCCGGCATTGAGGGACTGCACATCTACAACCCTGCAGGATAGTCTGAGGCTCCTCACTGGTCTGAGGCTCCCTGCAAAGTTCTTTGACATTGCCTGGCTATCTCTGCATGGGAAACTTTTCGTAAGAGGCAACTTAAAGCATCTCAGTGTGACAGATCGGGCATGTCCATTAGGTTGTCAGCAGGAGGAGACCATGGCACATTTTATATCAGAGTGCGGGGGAGGGCGAAAGATCTGGCAGGAAATATCCCGGAGGCTGAAAATTCCCCGATTACAATCACTCAAATACCCCGAAATCATATATGGCATCCCAACTAATATAGGTGACATTAACCGGGAGACCCTGTATATTATTATTACTGTCATCAAATATTATCACTGGCATACGAGGACCCAGGTGTCCCTACACAGAGAGCCCTTCCGTCATATGACCGCTGTCACATATATCATGTCTGAACTGAGGTGGATAAAGTCTCTGGAGGTCAGAAAAAAGTCTGATAATGTAAAATTGTGGAGAAATGTATATATCGATTGCTGAATATTCTGATAACACTGCAAATAAGTCTGTTCATTTATTTATGGATTTTTTTTTTTTATTTTTTTTTTCCCCCTCTTTATCCTGCCAGCAATGGACTCTTAAGTTAAAGTGATTCTCATTTTTGTTATCTGACAGACATGTCTGATTTATGTTATATTATTATTATTATTATTATTATTATTATTATTATTATTAGTTATTAATTCTGCTGGAATGTAATGTATTTTTGTTTTGTTTTTACTAATAAAAATTACCTCCTATGTACAACAATTTAACTGCTATAATACTGCTCCTATGTATAAGAATATAACTACTATAATACTACTCCTATGTACAAGAATATAACTACTATAATACTGCTCCTATGTACAAGAATATAACTACTATAATACTACTCCTATGTACAAGAATATAACTACTATAATACTACTCCTATGTACAAGAATATAACTACTATAATACTGCTCCTATGTACAAGAATATAACTACTATAATACTACTCCTATGTACAAGAATATAACTACTATAATATTACTCTAATGCACAAGAATATAACTACTATAATACTACTCCTATGTACAAGAATATAACTACTATAATACTGCTCATATGTACAAGACTATAACTACTATAATACTACTCCTATGTACAAGAATATAACTACTATAATACTACCTCCTATGCACAAGAAAATAACTACTATAATACTACTGCTATGTACAAGAATAAAACTACTATAATACTACCTCCTATGTACAAGAATATAACTACTATAATACTGTTCCTATGTACAAGAATATAACTACTATAGTACAACCTCCTATGTACAACAATTTAACTGCTATAATACTGCTCCTATGTATAAGAATATAACTACTATAATACTACTCCTATGTACAAGAATATAACTACTATAATACTGCTTCTATGTACAAGAATATAACTACTATAATACTGCTCCTATGTACAAGAATATAACTACTATAATACTGCTCCTATGTACAAGAATATAACTGCTATAATACTACTCCTATGTACAAGAATATAACTGCTATAATACTGCTCCTATGTACAAGAATATAACTGCTATAATACTGCTCCTATGTACAAGAATATAACTACTATAATACTACCTCCTATGCACAAGAAAATAACTACTATAATACTACTCCTATGTACAAGAATATAACTACTATAATACTACTCCTATGTACAAGAATATAACTACTATAATACTACTCCTATGTAGAAGAATATAACTACTATAATACTACTCCTATGTACAAGAATATAACTACTATAATACTACTCCTATGTACAAGAATATAACTACTATAATACTACTCCTATGTACAAGAATATAACTACTATAATACTACTCCTATGTACATGAATATAACTACTATAATACTACCTCCTATGTACAAGAATATAACTACTATAATACTACCTCCTATGTACAAGAATATAACTACTATAATACTACTCCTATGTACAAGAATATAACTACTATAATACTACTCCTATGTACAAGAATATAACTACTGTAATACTACTCCTATGTACAAGAATATAACTACTATAATACTACTATGTACAAGAATATAACTACTATAATACTACTGCTATGTACAAGAATATAACTACTATAATACTACCTCCTATGTACAAGAATATAACTACTATAATACTACCTCGTATGTACAAGAATATAACTACTATAATACTACTCCTATGTACAAGAATATAACTACTATAATACTACTATGTACAAGAATATAACTACTATAATACTACTGCTATGTACAAGAATATAACTACTATAATACTACCTCCTATGTACAAGAATATAACTACTATAATACTACCTCCTATGTACAAGAATATAACTACTATAAAACTTCTCCTATGTACAAGAATATAACTACTATAATAATGCTCCTATGTACAAGAATATAACTACTATAGTACTACCTCCTATGTACAACAATTTAACTGCTATAATACTGCTCCTATATATAAGAATATAACTACTATAATACTACTCCTATGTACAAGAATATAACTACTATAATACTGCTCCTATGTACAAGAATATAACTACTATAATACTACTCCTATGTACAAGAATATAACTACTATAATACTACTCCTATGTACAAGAATATAACTACTATAATACTACTCCTATGTACAAGAATATAACTACTATAATACTACTCCTATGTATAAGAATATAACTACTATAATACTACTCCTATGTACAAGAATGTAACTACTATACTACTGCTCCTATGTACAAGAATATAACTACTATAATACTACCTCCTATGTACAAGAATATAACTACTATAATACTACTCGTATGTACAAGAATATAACTACTATAATACTACTCCTATGTACAAGAATATAACTACTATAATACTACTCCTATGTACAAGAATATAACTACTATAATACTACTCCTATGTACAAGAATATAACTACTATAATACTACCTCCTATGTACAAGAATATAACTACTATAATACTACTCCTATGTAAAAGAATATAACTACTATACTATTACTCCAATGTACAAGAATATAACTATTATAATACTACCTCCTATGTACAAGAATATAACTACTATAATACTACTCCTATGTACAAGAATTTAACTACTATAATACTACTCCTATGTACAAGAATATAACTACTATAATACTACTCCCATGTACAAGAATATAACTACTATAATACTACTCCTATGTACAAGAATATAACTACTATAATACTGCTCCTATGTACAAGAATATAACTACTATAATACTACCTCCTATGTACAAGAATATATCTACTATACTACTCCTATGTACAAGAATATAACTACTATAATATTACTCCAATGTACAAGAATATAACTACTATAATATTACCTCCTATGTACAAGAATATAACTACTATAATATTACTCCAATGTACAAGAATATAACTACTATAATATTACCTCCTATGTACAAGAATAGAACTACTATAATACTACTCCTATGTACAAGAATATAACTACTATAATACTACCTCCTATGTACAATAATATAACTACTATAATACTATCTCCTATGTACAAGAAAATAACTACTATAATACTACCTCCTATGTACAAGAATATAACTACTATAATACTACTCCTATGTACAAGAATATAACTACTATAATACTACCTCCTATGTACAAGAATATAACTACTATAATACTACTCCTATGTACAAGAATATAACTACTATACTATTACTCCAATGTACAAGAATATAACTACTATAATACTACCTCCTATGTACAAGAATATAACTACTATAATACTACTCCTATGTACAAGAATTTAACTACTATAATACTACTCCTATGTACAAGAATATAACTACTATAATACTGCTCCTATGTACAAGAATATAACTACTATAATGCTACCTCCTATGTACAAGAATATATCTACTATACTACTCCTATGTACAAGAATATAACTACTATAATATTACTCCAATGTACAAGAATATAACTACTATAATACTACCTCCTATGTACAAGAATATAACTACTATAATACTACTCCTATGTACAAGAATTAAACTACTATAATACTACTCCTATGTACAAGAATATAACTACTATAATACTACTCCCATGTACAAGAATATAACTACTATAATACTACTCCTATGTACAAGAATATAACTACTATAATACTGCTCCTATGTACAAGAATATAACTACTATAATGCTACCTCCTATGTACAAGAATATATCTACTATACTACTCCTATGTACAAGAATATAACTACTATAATATTACTCCAATGTACAAGAATATAACTACTATAATACTACCTCCTATGTACAATAATATAACTACTATAATACTAACTCCTATGTACAAGAATATAACTACTATAATACTACCTCCTATGTATAAGAATATAACTACTATAATACTGCTCCTATGTACTAGAATATAACTACTATAATACTACTCCTATGTACAAGAATATAACTACTATAATACTGCTCCTATGCACAAGAATATAACTACTATAATACTGCTCCTATGTACAAGAATATAACTACTATAATACTACTCCTATGTATAAGAATATAACTACTATAATACTACCTCTTATGTACAAGAATATAACTACTATAATACTATCTCCTATGTATAAGAATATAACTACTATAATACTGCTCCTATGTACTAGAATATAACTACTATAATACTGCTCCTATGTACAAGAATATAACTACTATAATACTACCTCCTATGTACAAGAATATAACTACTATATTACTACCTCCTATGTACAAGAATATAACTACTATAATACTACCTCCTATGTACAAGAATATAACTACTATAATACTGCTCCTATGTACAATAATATAACTACTATAATACTGCTCCTATGTACAAGAATATAACTACTATAATACTACTCCTATGTACAAGAATATAACTACTATAATACTGCCCCTATGTACAAGAATATAACTACTATAATACTGCTCCTATGTACAAGAATATAACTACTATAATACTGCTCCTATGTACAAGAATATAACTACTATAATACTACTCCTATGTACAAGAATATAACTACTATAATACTGCCCCCTATGTACAAGAATATAACTACTATAATACTACTCCTATGTACAAGAATATAACTACTATAATACTGCCCCCTATGTACAAGAATATAACTACTATAATACTGCTCCTATGTACAAGAATATAACTACTATAATACTACTCCTATGTACAAGAATATAACTACTATAATACTACTCCTATGTACAAGAATATAACTACTATAATACTACTCCTATGTATAAGAATATAACTACTATAATACTACTCCTATGTACAAGAATATAACTACTATAATACTACTCCTATGTACAAGAATATAACTACTATAATACTACTCCTATGTATAAGAATATAACTACTATAATACTACTCCTATGTACAAGAATATAACTACTATAATACTACTCCTATGTACAAGAATATAACTACTATAATACTACCTCCTATGTACAAGAATATAACTACTGTAATACTACCTCCTATGTACAAGAATATAACTACTATAATACTACTCCTATATACAAGAATATAACTACTATAATACTGCTCCTATGTACAAGAATATAACTACTATAATACTACTCCTATGTACAAGAATATAACTACTATAATACTACTCCTATGTACAAGAATATAACTACTGTAATACTACTCCTATGTACAAGAATATAACTACTATAATACTACTCCTATGTACAAGAATATAACTACTGTAATACTACTATGTACAAGAATATAACTACTATAATACTACCTCCTATGTACAAGAATATAACTACTATAATACTACCTCCTAGCTGTGAGGACGTGTTTTTGTAGCTCTCCTGAGGCTCCTGATGTCTGGAGATAGCCCAGGGCGGGGCCACCCTGGGTGGGGAAGTTCCCCTGCCAAGGCCCAGGCTCCAAGGCCTTCTCTGGGAAGCAATTCCCAGACAACTAAAAAAATGGATGGAAATCCTAAAGTCCCCAGTAATGGGAATCGTGTCCAGTGTGTCAGCAGTCCTAGTGCAGCAAGCCAAGATGGGAAGAAAGTTGTAAAGGAAGAAGTAACGGAAGCAAGCAGTAGTACGGTGCAACAACCAAGCAAAATGGCTGAATGTAAGAAGCAAACTTTGCAGCCTGTGCAGACTCCATTGCAGGTTGCAGGTGTCCAGTCCACCCCACCCTCCTGCAGACAGAGGAGAACATCCCTGGAGAAGCAGACCATGCAGGAGAACATGCAGCAGTCTGTATTGGTACGGTCTGAGCGGACAAGATCTGGAAGCGGTATCTACAAAAATGTAGTGAAGGCAGTGGAGGAGATCAAAGGGAGACCAGCGGGGAAGCTTCAAGGTACCAGCAGTACAGTCACTGGAAATAAACTGGGACATAGTCCCCAGTCTGGACATTGTGGGCCCATGGCAGTGACAACAGCCGTAGCATGTCAGAAATCACAGGCTACACCAACCAGAAGCCATACTGGGGGTAACCAACCTGCAAAGCTCTCCAACAATGCACAGACTGTCACAGCTACTGAGCGAGCACCAGAACTGCGCCTGGCAGATGAGATCCCAGCACTGGTCAAGCGACTGGAGACATTAAAGGCCAGTAAAATATATCTGCAGAGACAGATTGAATGTGCCTATAATCTAAAAAAGTCTGCCTGCCCTGAGAAACTGGTGTTACTGGACAGGAAGCTGAGCGCACTGGCGAAAGAGCTCGCCGAGAACGTACGGGAGACCGAGACTGTACTGGAGCAAATGGGACCGGTGGGAGAATCATACAGAAACCAGCAGCGGTTCCAGGAATACCAGAAGTCACCATCACCTTGTGCCAAAGCTGGGTCTGAACCCTCTCAAGGTGGCAGCCAGCAGTCCCATGTAAAACCAGTTCTGCAGCCAGCAAGTTTCCCTTTTAAGGAAGGGAATTTGTACGGGAAAGCGACCAGTGTTCAGCAACAGCAAAAACCTGCAGCAGTTCTCAGCAAGGCACCACAAGTCCCAGCAACCAGCACTTTGCAACCAGGTCATGGACCCCTGCCTAATGGTAATGAAGTAGCAGCTGTGCAGACACCACAAGTCCCAGGAGACAAGTCATTGCAGCAGGATTATGGACTCTTACCTGAAGGTACTGGGGGAGTAGCATATTCGGGGTTACAGGTTGTAAGTGTGTGGGACAGTCTGGACTCTGCTGTGCAGGACTCTGCTGCCGCTGAAAGTAATAATAATATGGACTCTGCTGTGCAGGACTCCGCTGACTGTAATACTAATGTGGACTCTGCTGTGCAGGACTCTGCTGCCGCTGATTGTCTGACTAATGTGCCTGATATTATGGATATTCCTGTATGTGATAACGGCCCAGCAGGGGAAGGTGTTTCTGGGGGGGTTCCTTCACTATCTATAGCGTCAGACCCCTCTGCAGTCCAGTCTCTGGAGTCTGGTGATATTGCAGACATAGAGGTTGATGGTGGGGCGGACACAGGACAGTCCAGTGTGCAGGACTTTCCCCCTCTAGATACTCGCACAGTAGCAGAACCACATGGTACAGGTGCTCAGCAGCCCACACAGCGCCCACAAACACGCCAAGATGGCGGATCTGGCCGTACCTCCTCAGGGAATGCCTGGAGCCGCGGTGCTCCATCTTTTGCATCAAACTCCAATTATACAGGCCAGGCTTTCAGGAGGAGGAATGTAGTCAGGTTTAGGCACGGAGGTGCCAAGGAGGATCTGCCGGATAGGAGGTTTGTGGTCCGAGAGCTCCTATGTACCCAGATGGGCTTTGTGCCGACTGATATCCTGGCCGTCATAAACCTTCCTGACCGCCAGGGGTATGATGTTAGTTTTAAGCTGATGTCTGATCTGGACCGGTTCTGGGCCAATCTCACCAGGTTGAGAGATACGGAAGGTTGGGATAAGTTCAGTTTCATCCCCATCTCTAGGCCAGATACAGCCTCTGTCACAATTGTATTTTGGAATGAAGCCGTTCCCCCTCAGGATATTGTCATCTGGCTCAGGAGGCATTGTGACCTCATGTCCGATCTTAGTAAGAACAGGGATGAAGACGGGGTCTGGACCGGTGGGTGGAGGGTCCTGGTGAAGTTGCGTCAGCAGAACAACATAACCCAACATCTGCCCAATTCGTTCTTTATAGGCCGAGAAAAAGGGATCTGCTTCTATGCGGGTCAGCCTCGCCGGTGCTTCAAGTGTGGGAAGGCCGGCCATGTGGCCAGTGTATGCTCCATGGTAAAGTGTAGCCTATGTAATGAAATGGGCCACGTGAGTGCCACATGCCAAAGCATTAGGTGTAACCTGTGCGGTCGGATCGGTCACCCCCACAGAGATTGTCCTGATGCCTGGCATAACATCTGTAAGGATAGCCCTGATGAGGACTTGCTGGCAGCGGCTGATGACATACAGGAGGAGGAGGAGGCGCTATTGTCAGGGTCAGTAGTCACGGAGGCGGAGCCTCAACCACATACAGGTGATACCACCCAAGACCAGGCCGAGTCAGGTCCCATTGAGACGACCATGGAGGTTGTCGAGCAGGTTGTACAACCCTCAGTGGTCGTCTCTTCTCCTGCCCGATCATCCAACAATAATAAAAGGAGGAAGAAGGATAAAGCCAGCCGTAAGCCTGAGGGTGAGTGGACCACGGTAGGAAAGCCTACAAAGATGAGAGTAAGTAGTGCAGGCGAGGTCACTGCAACGGGGAATAGATTTAGTGTCCTATCAGAGTCAGACGGAGAAGCAGAACTAGACAGAGAACTCTCACGAATGATGGCGGAGTATGAGGAGGAGCCAGAGGGCGATCCTCCCAATAAGAGGAGACCCCACCAAGATGAGGGGCAGTCCGAATCAGACATGGAAACAGCTGGTCACCAGGACACCTCTGACTCTGACCTATGACAATGGGGCCCATCTCTCTGTTTCTCATATTCCTAGTTGTTCTGATGGCAGGTTTCTATCTTAAAGTTATCTCTAGTAATGTGAATAGCATCCGAGCAAGGAGGACAAGACACGCAGTGTATGAACATCTGAGATATCTTGATGCCGATGTCTATTTCTTACAAGAAACCCGTTTAAATACTTTAGGACTAATACGAGAAGCAGAGAGAGAATGGAAATCTGGCCCGTCCTTCTGGTCTCTGGCGGTGGAACCTTATGCCGGGGTTTCTATACTGTTTAACACCCCTGATGTCACCATACACAGACTCACTGAGGTTCTGATGGGGAGGTGCCTGGTTTTAGAAGTTACCATCCGAGGCAGAAGGGTCCGACTCATTAATATCTATGGTCCACCGCAGTCGGTGATGGAAAGGGCACGTCTGTTTGATGAAGTCAAGCAGTACTTGTTTACATCTGTTCCGGTAGTCATGGCAGGGGACTTCAATGCCACCATGTCATCCAGTGACAGACCTACTGGTAGGCCTCTCACCAGGGACTGCAAGGTCTTAAGCAGAATTATTTCACAGGCTGGTCTGTCTGATGTGTTTACTGAGGGTGGTAGGAAACCAAAATTCACTTACTCCTGCGCTGGTAGATGCAGTCGGATAGACTTAGCTCTGGTCAGTCCCGCTGAGTATGTTAGTGAGAAAAGTGAAAAGACAGTCCCTTATTCTGACCATCTGGCTTTGTATTTTTGCTTGGGCTCCACAAAACGCCCTGATATTGGGAGAGGCCTATGGAAGCTCAATTCCAGCCTCTTGGGCGATGACTGTGTCCGGAGTTGTGTCCACTCTCTATTTCAGAACCAGCTTGAGAGAGTGGTGTTTTATGACAACATGGCAGACTGGTGGGAGGATGTCAAGGAGGAGATCAGATCCCTCTTAAGGAGACTGTCAGTTAAGAAGGGGAAGAGTAAATATAGCCAGTATCTCAGGCTGCGGAAAGAATTAGAGTCACTCTATTCGGCGGGCGGGGATAACCAACAGAAGATTGACCGGCTGAAATCTGAGATCAGTCAGTATCAGTACCGCAGGTATACATCCCTGGTTCTTGAACGGGATTATGGGTCCTTAGGGGCTCCGGATCCTTTTGAGAATTGCAGGGAGCGGGTGGCAAATAAATCGGTCACAGGTCTCACTGACTCCCAGGGTGTTTTACAGGAGTCTCGGGAGGGTATCCTGGGGGTGGTGAGAACTTACTATGCTGACTTGTTTCAGAAGAAGGTTTTGGATAGAGAGAAGGTGGCTCAATTCTTGGAGGCAACTCCAGGTCCTGATACTAATGATTTGGACTTTTCTCCTTTGACAGCAGAGTTAACAGTGGAGGAGGTGAAAGAGGCCATAGATAAGTTACATCTGAAGAAGGCACCAGGTCCAGATGGGATTACAGCTGAGTTCTATAAGAAATTCCGAGACCTCTTGGCACCAATTCTCGTGGATGTATACAAAACTAGTCTAGAAAACCACCTGATGCCTCCATCCATGAGAGTGTCCTCCCTGATCCTGCTGTCTAAAGGTAAAGAGCCTAGTGACATCAAGAACTGGAGGCCGATTGCCCTCTTGAATGTCGATAGGAAGATTCTTGCAAAAATTCTGTTCTCTAGATTAGTTTGTTTGTCCCCGGCACTGTTGGCAGGCTCTCAGTTTGGCACAGTTAAAGGGCGGAACATCTCTGGAGCGGTTATCTCGATAAGGGAGATGTTTGAGAGATGTAAAGCTCTGAGGTGTGGGAGATATGTTGTGAGTCTTGACCAGGCTAAGGCCTTTGACAGAGTAGACCATGAGTATCTATGGGCGACTTTGACAAAGTACGGTATTCCGGGACAATTTGTGGATTGGCTGAGAACTTTGTACCGTGAGGCGGAGAGCTTTCCTCTGATTAATGGTTGGCAGGGTGATGCTTTCAGGGTTGAGGCAGGGGTGAGACAAGGTTGCCCACTGAGTCCATTACTGTATGTGTTTGCCATAGACCCGTTTCTTAGGTCACTGCAGGAGTGTGATTTTCAGGGGGCGCCGGTCCCCCACTGCTTGCCCCTGAGAGTTGTTGCCTACGCGGATGATGTGACTGTGGTGATATCTGAGCCTCGTGAGGTGGAGATGTTGTCTGCAGCCATCAGAAGTTACTCAGAGGCCTCCGGGTCTCTTGTCAACCTTGAGAAGAGTCAAGCTCTCTGGACGGGTCATACTGGTCCTACATTTGATCTGCCGCAGTTTGCCCAGGCCTCCTCCTATATTAAGATCCTTGGGGTGAAATTCGGGAGGGATGATAATTGCAGACTAAATTGGGAAGAAAAGTTGGAATCCGGAAATGCAAAGGTTCAGCGATGGAAGAACTGGAGGCTGACCTATAGAGAAAGGGTTAAAATGTTGAAGACTTACCTGGTCCCTGTCTTCTTGTACGTCTCTGTTGTCTTTCCTTTGCCAGAATCTTTCTCCGCTAGGCTCTTTAGCCTGTTCTTCCAACTTTTGTGGGGGAACAGGTTGAACCCAGTAAAAAGAGGGATAACCTACCTACAGAGGAGAGAGGGTGGGCTGGATATGTTAAATCCAAGGGTGTTTTTTGACTCCATGTTTCTAAAAGTAAATTTTGGTTGCCTGGACTCAGATAACAGCTCCCTGTGGGTAAATAGTATCAGGGACTGGATATTGCCTTTTGCAGAATCCTGGGTGCGAGGCGGCAGCCTTAAGAGGGGTCGATCGACTCGTGACTACCTCCCCCAGTATCTGGACTATGGCATAAGGTGCCTAAAAAAATGGGGTATTGAAAAGACCTATCTGGTGAGTAAGACCAGGAGAGATCTATACACCAGGGTATGTAAGACCTTCTATTGTCTCCAGCCGGCATTGAGGGACTGTACATCTATAACCCTGCAGGATAGTCTGAGGCTCCTCACTGGTCTGAGGCTCCCTGCAAAGTTCTTTGACATTGCCTGGCTATCTCTGCATGGGAAACTTTTCGTAAGAGGCAACTTAAAGCATCTCAGTGTGACAGATCGGGCATGTCCATTAGGTTGTCAGCAGGAGGAGACCATGGCACATTTTATATCAGAGTGCGGGGGAGGGCGAAAGATCTGGCAGGAAATATCCCGGAGGCTGAAAATTCCCCGATTACAATCACTCAAATACCCCGAAATCATATATGGCATCCCAACTAATATAGGTGACATTAACCGGGAGACCCTGTATATTATTATTACTGTCATCAAATATTATCACTGGCATACGAGGACCCAGGTGTCCCTACACAGAGAGCCCTTCCGTCATATGACCGCTGTCACATATATCATGTCTGAACTGAGGTGGATAAAGTCTCTGGAGGTCAGAAAAAAGTCTGATAATGTAAAATTGTGGAGAAATGTATATATCGATTGCTGAATATTCTGATAACACTGCAAATAAGTCTGTTCATTTATTTATGGATTTTTTTTTTATTTTTTTTTTCCCCCTCTTTATCCTGCCAGCAATGGACTCTTAAGTTAAAGTGATTCTCATTTTTGTTATCTGACAGACATGTCTGATTTATGTTATATTATTATTATTATTATTATTATTATTAGTTATTAATTCTGCTGGAATGTAATGTATTTTTGTTTTGTTTTTACTAATAAAAATTACCTCCTATGTACAAGAATATAACTACTATAATACTTCTCCTATGTACAAGAATATAACTACTATAATACTGCTCCTATGTACAAGAATATAACTACTATAGTACTACCTCCTATGTACAACAATTTAACTGCTATAATACTGCTCCTATGTATAAGAATATAACTACTATAATACTACTCCTATGTACAAGAATATAACTACTATAATACTGCTCCTATGTACAAGAATATAACTACTATAATACTACTCCTATGTACAAGAATATAACTACTATAATATTACTCTAATGCACAAGAATATAACTACTATAATACTACTCCTATGTACAAGAATATAACTACTATAATACTACTCCTATGTACAAGAATATAACTACTATAATACTACTCCTATGTACAAGAATATAACTACTATAATACTACTCCTATGTACAAGAATATAACTACTATAATACTACTCCTATGTATAAGAATATAACTACTATAATACTACTCCTATGTACAAGAATGTAACTACTATACTACTGCTCCTATGTACAAGAATATAACTACTATAATACTACCTCCTATGTACAAGAATATAACTACTATAATACTACTCGTATGTACAAGAATATAACTACTATAATACTACTCCTATGTACAAGAATATAACTACTATAATACTACTCCTATGTATAAGAATATAACTACTATAATACTACTCCTATGTACAAGAATATAACTACTATAATACTACTCCTATGTACAAGAATATAACTACTATAATACTACCTCCTACGTACAAGAATATAACTACTGTAATACTACCTCCTATGTACAAGAATATAACTACTATAATACTACTCCTATATACAAGAATATAACTACTATAATACTGCTCCTATGTACAAGAATATAACTACTATAATACTACTCCTATGTACAAGAATATAACTACTATAATACTACTCCTATGTACAAGAATATAACTACTGTAATACTACACCTATGTACAAGAATATAACTACTATAATACTACTCCTATGTACAAGAATATAACTACTGTAATACTACTATGTACAAGAATATAACTACTATAATACTACCTCCTATGTACAAGAATATAACTACTATAATACTACCTCCTATGTACAAGAATATAACTACTATAATACTTCTCCTATGTACAAGAATATAACTACTATAATACTGCTCCTATGTACAAGAATATAACTACTATAGTACTACCTCCTATGTACAACAATTTAACTGCTATAATACTGCTCCTATGTATAAGAATATAACTACTATAATACTACTCCTATGTACAAGAATATAACTACTATAATACTGCTCCTATGTACAAGAATATAACTACTATAATACTACTCCTATGTACAAGAATATAACTACTATAATATTACTCTAATGCACAAGAATATAACTACTATAATACTACTCCTATGTACAAGAATATAACTACTATAATACTACTCCTATGTACAAGAATATAACTACTATAATACTACTCCTATGTACAAGAATATAACTACTATAATACTACTCCTATGTACAAGAATATAACTACTATAATACTACTCCTATGTATAAGAATATAACTACTATAATACTACTCCTATGTACAAGAATGTAACTACTATACTACTGCTCCTATGTACAAGAATATAACTACTATAATACTACCTCCTATGTACAAGAATATAACTACTATAATACTACTCGTATGTACAAGAATATAACTACTATAATACTACTCCTATGTACAAGAATATAACTACTATAATACTACTCCTATGTACAAGAATATAACTACTATACTATTACTTCAATGTACAAGAATATAACTACTATAATACTACTCCCATGTACAAGAATATAAATACTATAATACTACTCCTATGTACAAGAATATAACTACTATAATACTGCTCCTATGTACAAGAATATAACTACTATAATACTACCTCCTATGTACAAGAATATATCTACTATACTACTCCTATGTACAAGAATATAACTACTATAATATTACTCCAATGTACAAGAATATAACTACTATAATATTACCTCCTATGTACAAGAATATAACTACTATAATATTACTCCAATGTACAAGAATATAACTACTATAATATTACCTCCTATGTACAAGAATATAACTACTATAATACTACTCCTATGTACAAGAATATAACTACTATAATACTACTCCTATGTACAAGAATATAACTACTATAATACTACTCCTATGTACAAGAATATAACTACTATAATACTACTCCTATGTATAAGAATATAACTACTATAATACTACTCCTATGTACAAGAATGTAACTACTATACTACTGCTCCTATGTACAAGAATATAACTACTATAATACTACCTCCTATGTACAAGAATATAACTACTATAATACTACTCGTATGTACAAGAATATAACTACTATAATACTACTCCTATGTACAAGAATATAACTACTATAATACTACTCCTATGTACAAGAATATAACTACTATAATACTACCTCCTATGTACAAGAATATAACTACTATAATACTACTCCTATGTACAAGAATATAACTACTATACTATTACTTCAATGTACAAGAATATAACTACTATAATACTACTCCCATGTACAAGAATATAAATACTATAATACTACTCCTATGTACAAGAATATAACTACTATAATACTGCTCCTATGTACAAGAATATAACTACTATAATACTACCTCCTATGTACAAGAATATATCTACTATACTACTCCTATGTACAAGAATATAACTACTATAATATTACTCCAATGTACAAGAATATAACTACTATAATATTACCTCCTATGTACAAGAATATAACTACTATAATATTACTCCAATGTACAAGAATATAACTACTATAATATTACCTCCTATGTACAAGAATATAACTACTATAATACTACTCCTATGTACAAGAATATAACTACTATAATACTACTCCTATGTACAAGAATATAACTACTATAATACTACCTCCTATGTACAATAATATAACTACTATAATACTACCTCCTATGTACAAGAAAATAACTACTATAATACTACCTCCTATGTACAAGAATATAACTACTATAATACTACTCCTATGTACAAGAATATAACTACTATAATACTACCTCCTGTGTACAAGAATATAACTACTATAATACTACCTCCTATGTACAAGAATATAACTACTATAATACTACTCCTATGTACAAGAATTTAACTACTATAATACTACTCCTATGTACAAGAATATAACTACTATAATACTACTCCCATGTACAAGAATATAACTACTATAATACTACTCCTATGTATAAGAATATAACTACTATAATACTGCTCCTATGTACAAGAATATAACTACTATAATGCTACCTCCTATGTACAAGAATATATCTACTATACTACTCCTATGTACAAGAATATAACTACTATAATATTACTCCAATGTACAAGAATATAACTACTATAATACTACTCCTATGTACAAGAATATAACTACTATAATACTACCTCCTATGTACAATAATATAACTACTATAATACTACCTCCTATGTACAAGAATATAACTACTATAATACTACCTCCTATGTATAAGAATATAACTACTATAATACTGCTCCTATGTACTAGAATATAACTACTATATTACTACTCCTATGTACAAGAATATAACTACTATAATACTGCTCCTATGCACAAGAATATAACTACTATAATACTCCTATGTACAAGAATATAACTACTATAATATTACTCCAATGTACAAGAATATAACTACTATAATACTACCTCCTATGTACAATAATATAACTACTATAATACTAACTCCTATGTACAAGAATATAACTACTATAATACTACCTCCTATGTATAAGAATATAACTACTATAATACTGCTCCTATGTACTAGAATATAACTACTATAATACTACTCCTATGTACAAGAATATAACTACTATAATACTGCTCCTATGTACAAGAATATAACTACTATAATACTACTCCTATATACAAGAATATAACTACTATAATACTACCTCCTATGTACAAGAATATAACTACTATAATACTACTCCTATATACAAGAATTTAACTACTATAATACTACTCCTATGTACAAGAATATAACTACTATAATACTACTCCCATGTACAAGAATATAACTACTATAATACTACTCCTATGTACAAGAATATAACTACTATAATACTGCTCCTATGTACAAGAATATAACTACTATAATACTACCTCCTATGTACAAGAATATATCTACTATACTACTCCTATGTACAAGAATATAACTACTATAATATTACTCCAATGTACAAGAATTACCTCCTATGTACAAGAATATAACTACTATAATATTACTCCAATGTACAAGAATATAACTACTATAATATTACCTCCTATGGACAAGAATATAACTACTATAATACTACTCCTATGTACAAGAATATAACTACTATAATACTACCTCCTATGTACAATAATATAACTACTATAATACTATCTCCTATGTACAAGAAAATAACTACTATAATACTACCTCCTATGTACAAGAATATAACTACTATAATACTACTCCTATGTACAAGAATATAACTACTATAATACTACCTCCTATGTACAAGAATATAACTACTATAATACTACTCCTATGTACAAGAACATAACTACTATACTATTACTCCAATGTACAAGAATATAACTACTATAATACTACCTCCTATGTACAAGAATATAACTACTATAATACTACTCCTATGTACAAGAATTTAACTACTATAATACTACTCCTATGTACAAGAATATAACTACTATAATACTACTCCCATGTACAAGAATATAACTACTATAATACTGCTCCTATGTACAAGAATATAACTACTATAATGCTGCTCCTATGTACAAGAATATAACTACTATAATGCTACCTCCTATGTACAAGAATATATCTACTATACTACTCCTATGTACAAGAATATAACTACTATAATATTACTCCAATGTACAAGAATATAACTACTATAATACTACCTCCTATGTACAAGAATATAACTACTATAATACTACTCCTATGTACAAGAATTTAACTACTATAATACTACTCCTATGTACAAGAATATAACTACTATAATACTACTCCCATGTACAAGAATATAACTACTATAATACTACTCCTATGTACAAGAATATAACTACTATAATACTGCTCCTATGTACAAGAATATAACTACTATAATGCTACCTCCTATGTACAAGAATATATCTACTATACTACTCCTATGTACAAGAATATAACTACTATAATATTACTCCAATGTACAAGAATATAACTACTATAATACTACCTCCTATGTTCAATAATATAACTACTATAATACTAACTCCTATGTACAAGAATATAACTACTATAATACTACCTCCTATGTACAAGAATATATCTACTATACTACTCCTATGTACAAGAATATAACTACTATAATATTACTCCAATGTACAAGAATATAACTACTATAATACTACCTCCTATGTACAATAATATAACTACTATAATACTAACTCCTATGTACAAGAATATAACTACTATAATACTACCTCCTATGTACAAGAATATATCTACTATACTACTCCTATGTACAAGAATATAACTACTATAATACTGCTCCTATGTACTAGAATATAACTACTATAATACTACTCCTATGTACAAGAATATAACTACTATAATACTGCTCCTATGCACAAGAATATAACTACTATAATACTGTTCCTATGTACAAGAATATAACTACTATAATACTACTCCTATGTATAAGAATATAACTACTATAATACTACCTCCTATGTATAAGAATATAACTACTATAATACTGCTCCTATGTACTAGAATATAACTACTATAATACTGCTCCTATGTACAAGAATATAACTACTATAATACTACCTCCTATGTACAAGAATATAACTACTATATTACTACCTCCTATGTACAAGAATATAACTACTATAATACTACCTCCTATGTACAAGAATATAACTACTATAATACTGCTCCTATGTACAAGAATATAACTACTATAATACTGCTCCTATGTACAAGAATATAACTACTATAATACTACCTCCTATGTACAAGAATATAACTACTATAATGCTACCTCCTATGTACAAGAATATAACTACTATAATACTGCTCCTATGTACAAGAATATAACTACTATAATACTACCTCCTATGTACAAGAATATAACTACTATAATACTGCTCCTATGTACAAGAATATAACTACTATAATACTACTCCTATGTACAAGAATATAACTACTATAATAATGCCCCTATGTACAAGAATATAACTACTATAATACTGCTCCTATGTACAAGAATATAACTACTATAATACTGCTCCTACGTACAAGAATATAACTACTATAATACTACTCCTATGTACAAGAATATAATTACTATAATACTACCTCCTATGTACAAGAATATAACTACTATAATACTGCCCCCTATGTACAAGAATATAACTACTATAATACTGCTCCTATGTACAAGAATATAACTACTATAATACTGCTCCTATGTACAAGAATATAACTACTATAATACTACTCCTATGTACAAGAATATAACTACTATAATACTACTCCTATGTACAAGAATATAACTACTATAATACTACTCCTATGTATAAGAATATGACTACTATAATACTACTCCTATGTACAAGAATATAACTACTATAATACTACTCCTATGTACAAGAATATAACTACTATAATACTACCTCCTATGTACAAGAATATAACTACTGTAATACTACCTCCTATGTACAAGAATATAACTACTATAATACTACTCCTATATACAAGAATATAACTACTATAATACTGCTCCTATGTACAAGAATATAACTACTATAATACTACTCCTATGTACAAGAATATAACTACTATAATACTACTCCTATGTACAAGAATATAACTACTGTAATACTACTCCTATGTACAAGAATATAACTACTATAATACTACTCCTATGTACAAGAATATAACTACTGTAATACTACTATGTACAAGAATATAACTACTATAATACTACTGCTATGTACAAGAGTATAACTACTATAATACTATCTCCTATGTACAAGAATATATCTACTATAATACTACCTCCTATGTACAAGAATATAACTACTATAATACTTCTCCTATGTACAAGAATATAACTACTATAATACTGCTCCTATGTACAAGAATATAACTACTATAGTACTACCTCCTATGTACAACAATTTAACTGCTATAATACTGCTCCTATGTATAAGAATATAACTACTATAATACTACTCCTATGTACAAGAATATAACTACTATAATACTGCTCCTATGTACAAGAATATAACTACTATAATACTACTCCTACGTACAAGAATATAACTACTATAATACTACTCCTATGTACAAGAATATAACTACTATAATACTGCTCCTATGTACAAGAATATAACTACTATAATACTACTACTATGTACAAGAATATAACTACTATAATACTACTCCTATGCACAAGAATATAACTACTATAATACTACTCCTATGTACAAGAATATAACTACTATAAGGCCGGGTTCACACGGAGTTACGTGCCGCGAGATTTGGCACGTAGACGCCGCGTGACCCTTTGCGTGCCGTTCACGTTCCCATTCATTTCAATGGGAGCGGGGAGCGTATGCGCCGCGCTAGTTTGCGGCCGTGCATTTATTCACGGCCGCAAACTAGCGCGGCGCATACGCTCCCCGCTCCCATTGAAATGAATGGGAGCGTGTACGGCACGCAAAGGGTCACGCGGCGTCTACGTGCCAAATCTCGCGGCACGTAACTCCGTGTGAACCCGGCCTAATACTACTCCTATGTACAAGAATATAACTACTATAATACTACTCCTATGTACAAGAATATAACTACTATAATACTACTCCTATGTACAAGAATATAACTACTATAATAATACTCCTATGTATAAGAATATAACTACTATAATACTACTCCTATGTACAAGAATGTAACTACTATACTACTGCTCCTATGTACAAGAATATAACTACTATAATACTACCTCCTATGTACAAGAATATAACTACTATAATACTACTCGTATGTACAAGAATATAACTACTATAATACTACTCCTATGTACAAGAATATAACTACTATAATACTACTCCTATGTACAAGAATATAACTACTATAATACTACCTCCTATGTACAAGAATATAACTACTATAATACTACTCCTATGTACAAGAATATAACTACTATACTATTACTCCAATGTACAAGAATATAACTACTATAATACTACCTCTTATGTACAAGAATATAACTACTATAATACTACTCCTATGTACAAGAATTTAACTACTATAATACTACTCCTATGTACAAGAATATAACTACTATAATACTACTCCCATGTACAAGAATATAAATACTATAATACTACTCCTATGTACAAGAATATAACTACTATAATACTGCTCCTATGTACAAGAATATAACTACTATAATACTACCTCCTATGTACAAGAATATAACTACTATAATACTACTCGTATGTACAAGAATATAACTACTATAATACTACTCCTATGTACAAGAATATAACTACTATAATATTACTCCAATGTACAAGAATATAACTACTATAATACTACCTCCTATGTACAATAATATAACTACTATAATACTAACTCCTATGTACAAGAATATAACTACTATAATACTACCTCCTATGTACAAGAATATATCTACTATACTACTCCTATGTACAAGAATATAACTACTATAATATTACTCCAATGTACAAGAATATAACTACTATAATACTACCTCCTATGTACAATAATATAACTACTATAATACTAACTCCTATGTACAAGAATATAACTACTATAATACTACCTCCTATGTACAAGAATATATCTACTATACTACTCCTATGTACAAGAATATAACTACTATAATACTGCTCCTATGTACTAGAATATAACTACTATAATACTACTCCTATGTACAAGAATATAACTACTATAATACTGCTCCTATGCACAAGAATATAACTACTATAATACTGTTCCTATGTACAAGAATATAACTACTATAATACTACTCCTATGTATAAGAATATAACTACTATAATACTACCTCCTATGTACAAGAATATAACTACTATAATACTACCTCCTATGTATAAGAATATAACTACTATAATACTGCTCCTATGTACTAGAATATAACTACTATAATACTACCTCCTATGTACAAGAATATATCTACTATACTACTCCTATGTACAAGAATATAACTACTATAATATTACTCCAATGTACAATAATATAACTACTATAATACTACTCCTATGTACAAGAATGTAACTACTATACTACTGCTCCTATGTACAAGAATATAACTACTATAATACTACCTCCTATGTACAAGAATATAACTACTATAATATTACTCCAATGTACAAGAATATAACTACTATAATATTACCTCCTATGTACAAGAATATAACTACTATAATACTACCTCCTATGTACAAGAATATAACTACTATAATACTACTCGTATGTACAAGAATATAACTACTATAATACTACTCCTATGTACAAGAATATAACTACTATAATACTACTCCTATGTACAAGAATATAACTACTATAATACTACCTCCTATGTACAAGAATATAACTACTATAATACTACTCCTATGTACAAGAATATAACTACTATACTATTACTCCAATGTACAAGAATATAACTACTATAATACTACCTCTTATGTACAAGAATATAACTACTATAATACTACTCCTATGTACAAGAATTTAACTACTATAATACTACTCCTATGTACAAGAATATAACTACTATAATACTACTCCCATGTACAAGAATATAAATACTATAATACTACTCCTATGTACAAGAATATAACTACTATAATACTGCTCCTATGTACAAGAATATAACTACTATAATACTACCTCCTATGTACAAGAATATATCTACTATACTACTCCTATGTACAAGAATATAACTACTATAATATTACTCCAATGTACAAGAATATAACTACTATAATATTACCTCCTATGTACAAGAATATAACTACTATAATATTACTCCAATGTACAAGAATATAACTACTATAATATTACCTCCTATGTACAAGAATATAACTACTATAATACTACTCCTATGTACAAGAATATAACTACTATAATACTACTCCTATGTACAAGAATATAACTACTATAATACTACCTCTTGTGTACAATAATATAACTACTATAATACTACCTCCTATGTACAAGAAAATAACTACTATAATACTACCTCCTATGTACAAGAATATAACTACTATAATACTACTCCTATGTACAAGAATATAACTACTATAATACTACTCCTATGTACAAGAATATAACTACTATAATACTACCTCCTGTGTACAAGAATATAACTACTATAATACTACCTCCTATGTACAAGAATATAACTACTATAATACTACTCCTATGTACAAGAATTTAACTACTATAATACTACTCCTATGTACAAGAATATAACTACTATAATACTACTCCCATGTACAAGAATATAACTACTATAATACTACTCCTATGTATAAGAATATAACTACTATAATACTGCTCCTATGTAAAAGAATATAACTACTATAATGCTACCTCCTATGTACAAGAATATATCTACTATACTATTCCTATGTACAAGAATATAACTACTATAATATTACTCCAATGTACAAGAATATAACTACTATAATACTACTCCTATGTACAAGAATATAACTACTATAATACTACCTCCTATGTACAATAATATAACTACTATAATACTACCTCCTATGTACAAGAATATAACTACTATAATACTACCTCCTATGTATAAGAATATAACTACTATAATACTGCTCCTATGTACTAGAATATAACTACTATAATACTACTCCTATGTACAAGAATATAACTACTATAATACTGCTCCTATGCACAAGAATATAACTACTATAATACTCCTATGTACAAGAATATAACTACTATAATATTACTCCAATGTACAAGAATATAACTACTATAATACTACCTCCTATGTACAATAATATAACTACTATAATACTAACTCCTATGTATGTACAAGAATATAACTACTATAATACTACCTCCTATGTATAAGAATATAACTACTATAATACTGCTCCTATGTACTAGAATATAACTACTATAATACTACTCCTATGTACAAGAATATAACTACTATAATACTGCTCCTATGTACAAGAATATAACTACTATAATACTACTCCTATATACAAGAATATAACTACTATAATACTACCTCCTATGTACAAGAATATAACTACTATAATACTACTCCTATGTACAAGAATTTAACTACTATAATACTACTCCTATGTACAAGAATATAACTACTATAATACTACTCCCATGTACAAGAATATAACTACTATAATACTACTCCTATGTACAAGAATATAACTACTATAATACTGCTCCTATGTACAAGAATATAACTACTATAATACTACCTCCTATGTACAAGAATATATCTACTATACTACTCCTATGTACAAGAATATAACTACTATAATATTACTCCAATGTACAAGAATTACCTCCTATGTACAAGAATATAACTACTATAATATTACTCCAATGTACAAGAATAT
Organism: Leptodactylus fuscus; assembly: GCF_031893055.1. Taxonomy (NCBI): domain Eukaryota; kingdom Metazoa; phylum Chordata; class Amphibia; order Anura; family Leptodactylidae; genus Leptodactylus; species Leptodactylus fuscus. Next base: position 275,342,460 of record NC_134266.1, on the reverse strand, counting down.
AACTACTATAATATTACCTCCTATGTACAAGAATATAACTACTATAATACTACTCCTATGTACAAGAATATAACTACTATAATACTACTCCTATGTACAAGAATATAACTACTATAATACTGCTCCTATGTACAAGAATATAACTACTATACTACTGCTCCTATGTACAAGAATATAACTACTATAATACTACTACTATGTACAAGAATATAACTACTATAATACTACTCCTATGTACAAGAATATAACTACTATAATATTACTCTAATGCACAAGAATATAACTACTATAATACTACTCCTATGTACAAGAATATAACTACTATAAGGCCGGGTTCACACGGAGTTACGTGCCGCGAGATTTGGCACGTAGACGCCGCGTGACCCTTTGCGTGCCGTACACGCTCCCATTCATTTCAATGGGAGCGGGGAGCGTATGCGCCGCGCTAGTTTGCGGCCGTGCATTTATTCACGGCCGCAAACTAGCGCGGCGCATACGCTCTCCGCTCCCATTGAAATGAATGGGAGCGTGTACGGCACGCAAAGGGTCACGCGGCGTCTACGTGCCAAATCTCGCGGCACGTAACTCCGTGTGAACCCGGCCTAATACTACTCCTATGTACAAGAATATAACTACTATAATACTACTCCTATGTAGAATATAACTACTATAATACTACTCCTATGTACAAGAATATAACTACTATAATACTACTCCTATGTATAAGAATATAACTACTATAATACTACTCCTATGTACAAGAATGTAACTACTATACTACTGCTCCTATGTACAAGAATATAACTACTATAATACTACCTCCTATGTACAAGAATATAACTACTATAATACTACTCGTATGTACAAGAATATAACTACTATAATACTACTCCTATGTACAAGAATATAACTACTATAATACTACTCCTATGTACAAGAATATAACTACTATAATACTACCTCCTATGTACAAGAATATAACTACTATAATACTACTCCTATGTACAAGAATATAACTACTATACTATTACTCCAATGTACAAGAATATAACTACTATAATACTACCTCCTATGTACAAGAATATAACTACTATAATACTACTCCTATGTACAAGAATTTAACTACTATAATACTACTCCTATGTACAAGAATATAACTACTATAATACTACTCCCATGTACAAGAATATAAATACTATAATACTACTCCTATGTACAAGAATATAACTACTATAATACTGCTCCTATGTACAAGAATATAACTACTATAATACTACCTCCTATGTACAAGAATATATCTACTATACTACTCCTATGTACAAGAATATAACTACTATAATATTACTGCAATGTACAAGAATATAACTACTATAATATTACCTCCTATGTACAAGAATATAACTACTATAATATTACTCCAATGTACAAGAATATAACTACTATAATATTACCTCCTATGTACAAGAATATAACTACTATAATACTACCTCCTATGCACAAGAAAATAACTACTATAATACTACCTCCTATGTACAAGAATATAACTACTATAATACTACTCCTATGTACAAGAATATAACTACTATAATACTACCTCCTGTGTACAAGAATATAACTACTATAATACTACCTCCTATGTACAAGAATATAACTACTATAATACTACTCCTATGTACAAGAATATAACTACTATAATACTACTCCTATGTACAAGAATATAACTACTATAATATTACTCCAATGTACAAGAATATAACTACTATAATACTACTCCTATGTACAAGAATATAACTACTATAATACTACCTCCTATGTACAATAATATAACTACTATAATACTACCTCCTATGTACAAGAATATAACTACTATAATACTACCTCCTATGTATAAGAATATAACTACTATAATACTGCTCCTATGTACTAGAATATAACTACTATAATACTGCTCCTATGTACAAGAATATAACTACTATAATACTACCTCCTAGCTGTGAGGACGTGTTTTTGTAGCTCTCCTGAGGCTCCTGATGTCTGGAGATAGCCCAGGGCGGGGCCGCCCTGGGTGGGGAAGTTCCCCTGCCAAGGCCCAGGCTCCAAGGCCTTCTCTGGGAAGCAATTCCCAGACAACTAAAAAAATGGATGGAAATCCTAAAGTCCCCAGTAATGGGAATCGTGTCCAGTGTGTCAGCAGTCCTAGTGCAGCAAGCCAAGATGGGAAGAAAGTTGTAAAGGAAGAAGTAACGGAAGCAAGCAGTAGTACGGTGCAACAACCAAGCAAAATGGTTGAATGTAAGGAGCAAACTTTGCAGCCTGTGCAGACTCCATTGCAGGTTGCAGGTGTCCAGTCCACCCCACCCTCCTGCAGACAGAGGAGAACATCCCTGGAGAAGCAGACCATGCAGGAGAACATGCAGCAGTCTGTATTGGTACGGTCTGAGCGGACAAGATCTGGAAGCGGTAACTACAAAAATGTAGTGAAGGCAGTGGAGGAGATCAAAGGGAGACCAGCGGGGAAGCTTCAAGGTACCAGCAGTACAGTCACTGGAAATAAACTGGGACATAGTCCCCAGTCTGGACATTGTGGGCCCATGGCAGTGACAACAGCCGTAGCATGTCAGAAATCACAGGCTACACCAACCAGAAGCCATACTGGGGGTAACCAACCTGCAAAGCTTTCCAACAATGCACAGACTGTCACAGCTACTGAGCGAGCACCAGAACTGCGCCTGGCAGATGAGATACCAGCACTGGTCAAGCGACTGGAGACATTGAAGGCCAGTAAAATATATCTGCAGAGACAGATTGAATGTGCGTATAATCTAAAAAAGTCTGCCTGCCCTGAGAAACTGGTGTTACTGGACAGGAAGCTGAGCGCACTGGCGAAAGAGCTCGCCGAGAACGTACGGGAGACCGAGACTGTACTGGAGCAAATGGGACCGGTGGGAGAATCATACAGAAACCAGCAGCGGTTCCAGGAATACCAGAAGTCACCATCACCTTGTGCTAAAGCTGGGTCTGAACCCTCTCAAGGTGGCAGCCAGCAGTCCCATGTAAAACCAGTTCTGCAGCCAGCAAGTTTCCCTTTTAAGGAAGGGAATTTGTACGGGAAAGCGACCAGTGTTCAGCAACAGCAAAAACCTGCAGCAGTTCTCAGCAAGGCACCACAAGTCCCAGCAACCAGCACTTTGCAACCAGGTCATGGACCCCTGCCTAATGGTAATGAAGTAGCAGCTGTGCAGACACCACAAGTCCCAGGAGACAAGTCATTGCAGCAGGACTATGGACTCTTACCTGAAGGTACTGGGGGAGTAACATATTTGGGGTTACAGGTTGTGGACTCTGTTGTGCAGGACTCTGCTGCCGCTGACTGTAGTGGTAATATGGACTCTGCTATGCAGGACTCTGCTGCCGCTGACTATAATACTAATATGGACTCTGCTGTGCAGGACTCTGCTGCCGCTGATTGTCTGACTAATGTGCCTGATATTATGGATATTCCTGTATGTGATAACGGCCCAGCAGGGGAAGGTGTTTCTGGGGGGGATCCTTCACTATCTATGGCGTCAGACCCCTCTGCAGTCCAGTCTCTGGAGTCTGGTGATATTGCAGACATAGAGGTTGATGGTGGGGCGGACACAGGACAGTCCAGTGTGCAGGACTTTCCCCCTCTGGATACTCGCACAGTAGCAGAACCACATGGTACAGGTGCTCAGCAGCCCACACAGCGCCCACAAACACGCCAAGATGGCGGATCCGGCCGTACCTCCTCAGGGAATGCCTGGAGCCGCGGTGCTCCATCTTTTGCATCAAACTCCAGTTATACAGGCCAGGCTTTCAGGAGGAGGAATGTAGTCAGGTTTAGGCACGGAGGTGCCAAGGAGGATCTGCCGGATAGGAGGTTTGTGGTCCGAGAGCTCCTATGTACCCAGATGGGCTTTGTGCCGACTGATATCCTGGCCGTCATAAACCTTCCTGACCGCCAGGGGTATGATGTTAGTTTTAAGCTGATGTCTGATCTGGACCGGTTCTGGGCCAATCTCACCAGGTTGAGAGATACGGAAGGTTGGGATAAGTTCAGTTTCATCCCCATCTCTAGGCCAGATACAGCCTCTGTCACAATTGTATTTTGGAATGAAGCCGTTCCCCCTCAGGATATTGTCATCTGGCTCAGGAGGCATTGTGACCTCATGTCCGATCTTAGTAAGAACAGGGATGAAGACGGGGTCTGGACCGGTGGGTGGAGGGTCCTGGTGAAGTTGCGTCAGCAGAACAACATAACCCAACATCTGCCCAATTCGTTCTTTATAGGCCGAGAAAAAGGGATCTGCTTCTATGCGGGTCAGCCTCGCCGGTGCTTCAAGTGTGGGAAGGCCGGCCATGTGGCCAGTGTATGCTCCATGGTAAAGTGTAGCCTATGTAATGAAATGGGCCACGTGAGTGCCACATGCCAAAGCATTAGGTGTAACCTGTGCGGTAGGATCGGTCACCCCCACAGAGATTGTCCTGATGCCTGGCATAACATCTGTAAGGATAGCCCTGATGAGGACTTGCTGGCAGCGGCTGATGACATACAGGAGGAGGAGGAGGCGCTATTGTCAGGGTCAGTAGTCACGGAGGCGGAGCCTCAACCACATACAGGTGATACCACCCAAGACCAGGCCGAGTCAGGTCCCATTGAGACGACCATGGAGGTTGTCGAGCAGGTTGTACAACCCTCAGTGGTCGTCTCTTCTCCTGCCCGATCATCCAACAATAATAAAAGGAGGAAGAAGGATAAAGCCAGCCGTAAGCCTGAGGGTGAGTGGACCACGGTAGAAAAGCCCACAAAGATGAGAGTAAGTAGTGCAGGCGAGGTCACTGCAACGGGGAATAGATTTAGTGTCCTATCAGAGTCAGACGGAGAAGCAGAACTAGACAGAGAACTCTCACGAATGATGGCGGAGTATGAGGATGAACCAGAGGGCGATCCTCCCAATAAGAGGAGACCCCACCGAGATGAGGGGCAGTCCGAATCAGACATGGAAACAGCTGGTCACCAGGACACCTCTGACTCTGATCTATGACAATGGGGCCCATCTCTCTGTTTCTCATATTCCTAGTTGTTCTGATGGCAGGTTTCTATCTTAAAGTTATCTCTAGTAATGTGAATAGCATCCGAGCAAGGAGGACAAGACACGCAGTGTATGAACATCTGAGATATCTTGATGCCGATGTCTATTTCTTACAAGAAACCCGTTTAAATACTTTAGGACTAATACGAGAAGCAGAGAGAGAATGGGAATCTGGCCCGTCCTTCTGGTCTCTGGCTGTGGAACCTTATGCCGGGGTTTCTATACTGTTTAACACCCCTGATGTCACCATACACAGATTCACTGAGGTTCTGATGGGGAGGTGCCTGGTTTTAGAAGTTACCATCCGAGGCAGAAGGCTCCGACTCATTAATATCTATGGTCCACCGCAGTCGGTGATTGAAAGGGCACGTCTGTTTGATGAAGTCAAGCAGTACTTGTTTACATCTGTTCCGGTAGTCATGGCAGGGGACTTCAATGCCACCATGTCATCCAGTGACAGACCTACTGGTCGGCCTCTCACCAGGGACTGCAAGGTCTTAAGCAGAATTATTTCACAGGCTGGTCTGTCTGATGTGTTTACTGAGGGTGGTAGGAAACCAAAATTCACTTACTCCTGCGCTGGTAGATGCAGTCGGATAGACTTAGCTCTGGTCAGTCCCGCTGAGCATGTTAGTGAGAAAAGTGAAAAGACAGTCCCTTATTCTGACCATCTGGCTTTGTATTTTTGCTTGGGCTCCACAAAACGCCCTGATATTGGGAGAGGCCTATGGAAGCTCAATTCCAGCCTCTTGGACGATGACTGTGTCCGGAGTTGTGTCCACTCTCTATTTCAGAACCAGCTTGAGAGAGTGGTGTTTTATGATAACATGGCAGACTGGTGGGAGGATGTCAAGGAGGAGATCAGATCCCTCTTAAGGAGACTGTCAGTTAAGAAGGGGAAGAGTAAGTATAGCCAGTATCTCAGGCTGCGGAAAGAATTAGAGTCACTCTATTCGGCGGGCGGGGATAACCAACAGAATATTGACCGGCTGAAATCTGAGATCAGTCAGTATCAGTACCGCAGGTATACATCCCTGGTTCTTGAACGGGATTATGGGTCCTTAGGGGCTCCGGATCCTTTTGAGAATTGCAGGGAGCGGGTGGCAAATAAATCGGTCACAGGTCTCACTGACTCCCAGGGTGTGTTACAGGAGTCTCGGGAGGGTATCCTGGGGGTGGTGAGAACTTACTATGCTGACTTGTTTCAGAAGAAGGTTTTGGATAGAGAGAAGGTGGCTCAATTCTTGGAGGCAACTCCAGGTCCTGATACTAATGATTTGGACTTTTCTCCTTTGACAGCAGAGTTAACAGTGGAGGAGGTGAAAGAGGCCATAGATAAGTTACATCTGAAGAAGGCACCAGGTCCAGATGGGATTACAGCTGAGTTCTATAAGAAATTCCGAGACCTCTTGGCACCAATTCTCGTGGATGTATACAAAACTAGTCTAGAAAACCACCTGATGCCTCCATCCATGAGAGTGTCCTCCCTGATCCTGCTGTCTAAAGGTAAAGAGCCTAGTGACATCAAGAACTGGAGGCCGATTGCCCTCTTGAATGTCGATAGGAAGATTCTTGCAAAAATTCTCTTCTCTAGATTAGTTTGTTTGTCCTCGGCACTGTTGGCAGGCTCACAGTTTGGCACAGTTAAAGGGCGGAACATCTCTGGAGCGGTTATCTCGATAAGGGAGATGTTTGAGAGATGTAAAGCTCTGAGGTGTGGGAGATATGTTGTGAGTCTTGACCAGGCTAAGGCCTTTGACAGAGTAGACCATGAGTATCTATGGGCGACTTTGACAAAGTACGGTATTCCGGGACAATTTGTGGATTGGCTGAGAACTTTGTACCGTGAGGCGGAGAGCTTTCCTCTGATTAATGGTTGGCAGGGTGATGCTTTCAGGGTTGAGGCAGGGGTGAGACAAGGTTGCCCACTGAGTCCATTACTGTATGTGTTTGCCATAGACCCGTTTCTTAGGTCACTGCAGGAGTGTGATTTTCAGGGGGCGCCGGTCCCCCACTGCTTGCCCCTGAGAGTTGTTGCCTACGCGGATGATGTGACTGTGGTGATATCTGAGCCTCGTGAGGTGGAGATGTTGTCTGCAGCCATCAGAAGTTACTCAGAGGCCTCCGGGTCTCTTGTCAACCTTGAGAAGAGTCAAGCTCTCTGGACGGGTCATACTGGTCCTACATTTGATCTGCCGCAGTTTGCCCAGGCCTCCTCCTATATTAAGATCCTTGGGGTGAAATTCGGGAGGGATGATAATTGCAGACTAAATTGGGAAGAAAAGTTGGAATCCGGAAATGCAAAGGTTCAGCGATGGAAGAACTGGAGGCTGACCTATAGAGAAAGGGTTAAAATGTTGAAGACTTACCTGGTCCCTGTCTTCTTGTACGTCTCTGTTGTCTTTCCTTTGCCAGAATCTTTCTCCGCTAGGCTCTTTAGCCTGTTCTTCCAACTTTTGTGGGGGAACAGGTTGAACCCAGTAAAAAGAGGGATAACCTACCTACAGAGGAGAGAGGGTGGGCTGGATATGTTAAATCCAAGGGTGTTTTTTGACTCCATGTTTCTAAAAGTAAATTTTGGTTGCCTGGACTCAGATAACAGCTCCCTGTGGGTAAATAGTATCAGGGACTGGATATTGCCTTTTGCAGAATCCTGGGTGCGAGGCGGCAGCCTTAAGAGGGGTCGATCGACTCGTGACTACCTCCCCCAGTATCTGGACTATGGCATAAGGTGCCTGAAAAAATGGGGTATTGAAAAGACCTATCTGGTGAGTAAGACCAGGAGAGATCTATACACCAGGGTATGTAAGACCTTCTATTGTCTCCAGCCGGCATTGAGGGACTGTACATCTATAACCCTGCAGGATAGTCTGAGGCTCCTCACTGGTCTGAGGCTCCCTGCAAAGTTCTTTGACATTGCCTGGCTATCTCTGCATGGGAAACTTTTCGTAAGAGGCAACTTAAAGCATCTCAGTGTGACAGATCGGGCATGTCCATTAGGTTGTCAGCAGGAGGAGACCATGGCACATTTTATATCAGAGTGCGGGGGAGGGCGAAAGATCTGGCAGGAAATATCCCGGAGGCTGAAAATTCCCCGATTACAGTCTCTCAAATACCCCGAAATCATATATGGCATCCCAACTAATATAGGTGACATTAACCGGGAGACCCTGTATATTATTATTACTGTCATCAAATATTATCACTGGCATACGAGGACCCAGGTGTCCCTACACAGAGAGCCCTTCCGTCATATGACCGCTGTCACATATATCATGTCTGAACTGAGGTGGATAAAGTCTCTGGAGGTCAGAAAAAAGTCTGATAATGTAAAATTGTGGAGAAATGTATATATCGATTGCTGAATATTCTGATAACACTGCAAATAAGTCTGTTCATTTATTTATGGATTTATTTATTTTTCCCCCCTCTTTATCCTGCCAGCAATGGACTCTTAAGTTAAAGTGATTCTCATTTTTGTTATCTGACAGACATGTCTGATTTATGTTATATTATTATTATTATTATTAATTAGTTATTAATTCTGCTGGAATGTAATGTATTTTTGTTTTGTTTTTACTAATAAAAATTACCTCCTATGTACAAGAATATAACTACTATAATACTACCTCCTATGTACAAGAATATAACTACTATAATACTACTCCTATGTACAAGAATATAACTACTATAATACTGCTCCTATGTACAAGAATATAACTACTATAATACTACTCCTATGTACAAGAATATAACTACTATAATACTGCTCCTATGTACAAGAATATAACTACTATAATACTACCTCCTATGTACAAGAATATAACTACTATAATACTACTCCTATGTACAAGAATATAACTACTATAATACTGCTCCTATGTACAAGAATATAACTACTATAATACTACTCCTATGTACAAGAATATAACTACTATAATACTGCTCCTATGTACAAGAATATAACTACTATAATACTACTCCTATGTACAAGAATATAACTACTATAATACTGCTCCTATGTACAAGAATATAACTACTATAATACTGCCCCTATGTACAAGAATATAACTACTATAATACTGCTCCTATGTACAAGAATATAACTACTATAATACTGCTCCTATGTACAAGAATATAACTACTATAATACTACCTCCTATGTACAAGAATATAACTACTATAATACTGCTCCTATGTACAAGAATATAACTACTATAATACTGCCCCTATGTACAAGAATATAACTACTATAATACTGCTCCTATGTACAAGAATATAACTACTATAATACTGCTCCTATGTACAAGAATATAACTACTATAATACTACTCCTATGTACAAGAATATAACTACTATAATACTACTCCTATGTACAAGAATATAACTACTATAATACCGACCCTACTTAGTTACTACTATCTATCACTTAAATTTTAGCAGTTAGTATATGGCTCACCATGTTTCCTGTCCACTACTCATCTGAATATTTTTGCTATTAGCGCCCCCTGTGTACTGACATGTGACATGACATCATCAATCTTCTTACACCTGGGAGTCATCTTAAATGATGGATAGTCGCCGTCCTGTCACCATTGCTCAGAACTCAGCTGTGGGTAGTCAGTGACTAATGTTGGAAAAGAACTCACCTGCATTTGGAGAACATTTGTCTGATAACTCACTGACGGCCGTCACATATATCACCGCCAGACACTTCCCTCCATGTCCTCGTATATGACATGCCTGTATTCCTGTGGTCACTTATACTGAATATCAGTTGTCTTATTTACAGCATTTCATGTAAAATGACTTTGATCGTTGCTGATATTGATCATGTGATTTTGCTGATATTGTTCATTGCTCTGCTGCAGATCGTCTCTCCTGCCATGAGTCTTGGGCCACCAATGCCATGCCTAGTGCCAGTAGGAAGGCGGATGTATTTTGACTCCTCACTGTACCCAGCACATGATGCTACATTACCAATACTAATCCTTGGCTCATATGACTACCGCAGTATATAACACATCCTCAGCTCTGCTACATAACCACTGGTGAGCTTTGGCTTTCCTACTATAACGATATACTGCATACACAGCTCTATATCAGGGGCCTAGCTAGTAAAGACCGGGCCCCCCCACCAGGCCGACACATCACCATGACTGAACCTTGGCTTGTGTGACTTCTCTCTTTCTGAACCCTAGGTCATGTGATCACAATCAGCACTCGTCCCCGGATTGCTCCGCATCTCCCATTTTCCCCGCTAGATACCTGGGCTAAGGGGTGACGGGAGGGGGCAGAGCCATCCAGGGGTGGGTGCCATCATGTACAGCATAGTAGAATCCCTGGAGTAAGAAACCCTAAAAGTGCTCCTTGGAGAGCCCCTTAAAAGTAGTGTAACAAGGGTACCCCTCTGGTGAAGCCCCTGACTCTGGACCCGGGCTCTTAGGAACAGTCGGTGCAACGTGGTGACGTCACTTACAACGTACCAGGAGGGAGAAGGGGGCGAGGGGAGTATTAGGGGTTTTACTTTTGTTTAGGGGCACCAGGAGTGGACTATATTATACTGGGGGTTACTGTGGGAGCACAAGGAGAGGCGCATTATATGTGGAGGCAACGGGAGGGGGCATTATATGTGGGAGTAATTGGAAGGGATATTATAATGTGGGGGCTTACAGTGTCCCAACACCACCCTTTCCCCCCCCCCCCCACCGAACGACCCCTCCCTCCCAGATTCCGGCACACAGTATTATCCCCCATAGTGGCCCCTGCACACAGTATTATCCCCATAGTGGCCCCTGCACACAGTATTATGCCCCATAGTGGCTCCTGCACACAGTATTATCCCCCATAGTGGCCCCTGCACACAGTATTATCCCCATAGTGGCCCCTGCACACAGTATTATGCCCCATAGTGGCCCCTGCACACAGTATTATCCCCATAGTGGCCCCTGCACACAGTATTATGTCCCATAGTGGCTCCTGCACACAGTATTATCCCCCATAGTGGCTCCTGCACACAGTATTATCCCCCATAGTGGCCCCTGCACACAGTATTATGTCCCATAGTGGCCCCTGCACACAGTATTATGTCCCATAGTGGCCCCTGCACACAGTATTATGTCCCATAGTGGCCCCTGCACACAGTATTATGTCCCATAGTGGCCCCTGCACACAGTATTATGTCCCATAGTGGCCCCTGCACACAGTATTATGTCCCATAGTGGCCCCTGCACACAGTATTATGTCCCATAGTGGCTCCTGCACACAGTATTATGTCCCATAGTGGCCCCTGCACACAGTATTATGTCCCATAGTGGCTCCTGCACACAGTATTATGTCCCATAGTGGCCCCTGCACACAGTATTATCCCCCATAGTGGCCCCTGCACACAGTATTATCCCCCATAGTGATCCCTGCACACAGTATTATGTCCCATAGTGGCCCCTGCACACAGTATTATACCCCATAGTGGCCCCTGCACACAGTATTATGTCCCATAGTGTCCCCTGCACACAGTATTATGTCCCATAGTGGCCCCTGCACACAGTATTATCCCCCATAGTGGCCCCTGCACACAGTATTATGTCCCATAGTGGCCCCTGCACACAGTATTATGTCCCATAGTGTCCCCTGCACACAGTATTATGTCCCATAGTGGCCCCTGCACACAGTATTATGTCCCATAGTGGCCCCTGCACACAGTATTATGTCCCATAGTGGCCCCTGCACACAGTATTATGTCCCATAGTGGCCCCTGCACACAGTATTATTCCCCCATAGTGGCCCCTGCACACAGTATTATACCCCATAGTGGCCCCTGCACACAGTATTATTCCCCCATAGTGGCCCCTGCACACAGTATTATCCCCCATAGTGGTCCCTGCACACAGTATTATACCCCATAGTGTCCCCTGCACACAGTATTATGTCCCATAGTGGCCCCTGCACACAGTATTATGCCCCATAGTGGCCCCTGCACACAGTATTATGTCCCATAGTGGCCCCTACACACAGTATTATGTCCCATAGTGGCCCCTGCACACAGTATTATGCCCTACAGTGGCCCTTGCTCACAGTATTATCCCCCATAGTGGCCCTTGCTCACAGTATTATGCCTCATTGAATAATCAGAGACCCAGGGGAGGATACAAACATAAAAAACACTGTTACTTACCTTTTCTGAGCTGTGGTGCACTCCCTGCTGATGTCGGCCATCTTGAGCTGGGCTTGTGTCGCGATGTATAATGACGCAAGCCCGGCCCACGTGACATCTGTGACATCACCAAGTAGGCCTGAAGACTGCTGGAGCCTAGGAGAGGTAAGTAAAAGCGTTTTTTTATGTTCCCTTACCTTTCCGGCCCTTCGATCATTATACTCTGGTATCTAAATGACCCCGGAGTATAATGATAGAAGTGTTTGTGGGGTTCGTGGGCCCGCGGCCTCAATTACTGATCCTGAAGGGGTAGCACAGGAGCCAGGATCGGTAAGAAAATAGGGTCCATTACCTGCTGACCTATTAGAAAAAAAATCCACAGCAGCAGTGGTGGTTACCGCCGGGCCCCCTGGTGTCCTGGACCCTCTGGCAGCCGCTACCACTGCTACCCCCTATTCAGAGGGACAGTCTTGGATTGCTGGTGGATTATAGTGTGGAGGTCACAAATAGGGAGCATTATACTGTGTGGGGGCACAATGAGGGAGCATTATACTGTGTGGGGGCACAATGAGGGAGCATTATACTATGTGTGGGGCCACAATGAGGGAGCATTATACTATGTGTGGGGCCACAATGAGGGAGCATTATACTGTGTGGGGCCACAATGAGGGAGTATTATACTGTGTGGGGCCACAATGAGGGAGCATTATACTGTGTGGGGCCACAATGAGAGAGCATTATACTGTGTGGGGGAACAATGAGGGAGCATTATACTGTGTGGGGCCACAATGAGGGAGCATTATACTGTGTGGGGCCACAATGAGAGAGCATTATACTGTGTGGGGCCACAATGAGGGAGCATTACACTGTGTGGGGGCACAATGAGGGAGCATTATACTGTGTGGGGCCACAATGAGGGAGCATTATACTGTGTGGGGGCACAATGAGGGAGCATTATACTGTGTGGGGCCACAATGAGGGAGCATTATACTGTGTGGGGGCACAATGAGGGAGCATTATACTGTGTGGGGGCACAATGAGGGAGCATTATACTGTGTGGGGGCACAATGAGGGAGCATTATACTGTGTGGGGCCACAATGAGTGAGCATTATACTGTGTGGGGCCACAATGAGTGAGAATTATACTGTGTGGGGGAACAATGAGGGAGCATTATACTGTGTGGGGCCACAATGAGGGAGCATTATACTGTGTGGGGCCACAATAAGGAAGATTATAGTGACGTGACTAGACGTCTAATGCAGTTATGGGTATCTGGGCACAGACTCCATCATTTCCAGACGTCTTACTGTACGGTCACCTCTAGATGATGCCGAGAAGATTGCTGCAACTAAATGGAGCAAAACAGCAGACACCTCGGAATGTGCGCTGCCCCTAGTGGTCATCCTGAAGTACTACCAGTATCTAAGTGTACAGAGTGTGCGAGAGACCAGAAAAACGGGGCAGGAGAAGTGGATGTGATAATACCGGGGAGTGGACGCTATATTATGGGTCAGTGGGGAGTGGACGCTATATTATAGGTCACCGGGGAGTGGACGCTATATTATGGGTCAGTGAGGGGTGGACGCTATATTATGGGACAGTGGACACTATATTATGGGTCACTGAGGGGTGGTCGCTATATTTTGGGTCCGCAGTGATCTGACCAGAGTCTGTGGACTTTACCTAATTTCACTGACTGTGTACGCTGATGGCGCAGGGACATCTAGGGGCCGTACCCGGTACTACACTAATACGCTTCTCCAGTAAATATACAAATATAACCTCTTTGGTGGAAAAAAATAAAAGTAACGTGCTCTAGCGCCACCTTTTGGAAGCAGATCCCTATAGATCAGCGTTTCCCTAACTATTTGAGTGGAGGAGCACGATTCAGAGAAGAAATTCTGTAGGGAGCGAGGTGGGGGTGGGGGGGGGTGAATTTTAATGAATTGATATTAGATAATGCATTTTCATTCAGTGCATTTGGCTCCTACCGGAGGTTCTGCATTAACCGTTTATTATCGCCATATCGCGAAGCACAGTTTGGGAAACGCTGCTATAGATCATAGCAAATCACCAATAGAACCCAACATCAAATTCAGGTTAGAGAACCGAGCCATAAAAATCCTGCACAAGGAAGAGATTCCACACACAGCTGTTGTTGGGTTAGTCAGGTAATATATACACTCACCGGCCACTTTATTAGGTACACCATGCTAGTAACGGGTTGGACCCCCTTTTGCCTTCAGAACTGCCTCAATTCTTCGTGGCATAGATACAACAAGGTGCTGGAAGCATTCCTCAGAGATTTTGGTCCATATTGACATGATGGCATCACACAGTTGCAGTCGCAGATTTGTCGGCTGCACATCCATGATGCGAATCTCCCGTTCCACCACATCCCAAAGATGCTCCTCTATTGGATTGAGATCTGGTGACTGTGGAGGCCATTGGAGTACAGTGAACTCATTGTCATGTTCAAGAAACCAGTCTGAGATGATTCCAGCTTTATGACATGGCATTGCATTATCCTGCTGAAAGTAGCCATCAGATGTTGGGTACATTGTGGTCATAAAGGGATGGACATGGTCAGCAACAATACTCAGGTAGGCTTTGGCGTTGCAACGATGCTCAATTGGTACCAAGGGGCCCAAAGAGTGCCAAGAAAATATTCCCCACACCATGACACCACCACCACCAGCCTGAACCGTTGATACAAGGCAGGATGGATCCATGCTTTCATGTTGTTGACGCCAAATTCTGACCCTACCATCCGAATGTCGCGGCAGAAATCGAGACTCATCAGACCAGGCAACGTTTTTCCAATCTTCAATTGTCCAATTTCGATGAGCTTGTGCAAATTGTAGCCTCAGTTTCCTGTTCTTAGCTGAAAGGAGTGGCCCCCGGTGTGGTCTTCTGCTGCTGTAGCCCATCTGTAGCCTCAAAGTTGGACGTACTGTGCGGCGTTCAGAGATGCTCTTCTGGCTACCTTGGTTGTAACGGGTGGCTATTTGAGTCACTGTTGCCTTTCTATCAGCTGGAACCAGTCTGGCCATTCTCCTCTGACCTCTGGCATCAACAACACATTTCCGCCCACAGAACTGCCGCTCACTGGATGTTTTTTCTTTTTCGGACCATTCTCTGTAAACCCTAGAGATGGTTGTGCGTGAAAATCCCAGTAGATCAGCAGTTTCTGAAATACTCAGACCAGCCCTTCTGGCACCAACAACCATGCCACGTTCAAAGGCACTCAAATCACCTTTCTTCCCCATACTGATGCTCGGTTTGAACTGCAGGAGATTGTCTTGGCCATGTCTACATGCCTAAATGCACTGAGTTGCCGCCATGTGATTGGCTGATTAGAAATTAAGTGTTAACGAGCAGTTGGACAGGTGTACCTAATAAAGTGGCCGGTGAGTGTATATACTAGTGCCATATAGTGCACAAATAACAGTGCCATAGAGAGAACATATAATGTGCCAGGTAGAATACACACATAGTAGTGCCATATAGTGCACAAATAATAGTGCCAGGCTATACCCATAGTAGTGTCACAGGGTGGCAGATAATAGATAGATCAGCAGGCTAGTCCAGACTTGTTCATTTTGCAGGATTTTATCTGAAATCTTTGCCGTGGAAGAAATGTGATGTGTGATACAGAGACACTATAAGTATACGATAGGATTAGATACACAGCTCAGTATACAGTATCACACAGGATAGGATTAGATACACAGCTCAGTATACAGTATCACACAGGATAGGATTAGATACACAGCTCAATATACAGTATCACACAGGATAGGATTAGATACACAGCTCAGTATACAGTATCACACAGGATAGGATTAGATACACAGCTCAGTATACAGTATCACACAGGATAGGATTAGATACACGGCTCAGTATACAGTATCACACAGGATAGGATTAGATACACAGCTCAGTATACAGTATCACACAGACAGGATTAGATACACAGCTCAGTATACAGTATCACACAGGATAGGATTAGATACACGGCTCAGTATACAGTATCACACAGGATAGGATTAGATACACGGCTCAGTATACAGTATCACACAGGATAGGATTAGATACACAGCTCAGTATACAGTATCACACAGGATAGGATTAGATACACAGCTCAGTATACAGTATCACACAGGATAGGATTAGATACACAGCTCAATATACAGTATCACACGGGATAGGATTAGATACACGGCTCAGTATACAGTATCACACGGGATAGGATTAGATACACGGCTCAGTATACAGTATCACACGGGATAGGATTAGATACACGGCTCAGTATACAGTATCACACGGGATAGGATTAGATACACGGCTCAGTATACAGTATCACACGGGATAGGATTAGATACACGGCTCAGTATACAGTATCACACGGGATAGGATTAGATACACGGCTCAGTATACAGTATCACACGGGATAGGATTAGATACACAGCTCAGTATACAGTATCACACGGGATAGGATTAGATACACAGCTCAGTATACAGTATCACACGGGATAGGATTAGATACACAGCTCAGTATACAGTATCACACAGGATAGGATTAGATACACAGCTCCTGCAGGATATAGGTGCCGTCTGTGACTGGTTTGCAGGGACTTTCCATCTTGCAGACATGTGCAGGCATGTACAGGACAGTATATACATAGGACCGGACACGTCTGACACCTCAGTGTCTGCCTGGACTGCACTGAGGACACTTGGCCATGACACCGCTGCAGGTAGGTCCTTCACTGGGGCACTTACTGACCTATCACTGTGGCTGCAGCGGGGAGGGGCTGATGTATCATCACTGGGGGGGGGGCTCTGATCAGGATATTGTTTTATGATTTGGTCACAATTTTCATAATTGCAGCAAAACTCCAAAAACTTTTACAGAAATGTCATCAAAAAGAGTAAAAAAAACCAAACCTGCAAGTCAAGTAAAAACAATTGTTAGTCGCAGTACAAGCGTTCTAACGCAATTTTAGGAAAATGTCACCAAATCCACAGCGGGTCATCACAAGTTCACAGTCACTGGGGCAGATTTAGTAATATTGTCTAAGGGAAAAGCCCCACGTGGTGGAAACGGGTGATAATAACATTGCACATCCGCCCCACTCACCATTATTAGGCCACGGTCACACTTGCGCCGTGCTTTGCCTGGTTCAGACCCAAACAATACAGAGTCGATCCGCTAACACAGCCGTCACAAGTGGGCACAGACCCTTATACACTATAATGGGGTCCCACGGGTTTCCACCATTTTTAGACTGAAAGCAGCAGAGCCATAAGGCCGCCATCGCCGTCTAGAGATACGTCCTGCCTGCCGAATGGCTACTGAAACACAGGTGTGAACCGAGCCTTAGTATAGGCAGACACCAGTATGACCGAAACCTTGTACCGTATAGATAACGTGTCAGGAGTGGACAGTATACATACAGCGGCGGCCAAAAAACCCGCAGCATGTCACACAATGTAATGATGGTAGCGAAAATGATTTCTGGTCTTTTCCCATTTCTCTCCTCTCCTGGTGACGAGGATTGGGCAATTTTGTACATGATGTCACGAGATATTTTTCCGTCGATTTCATAGTAGTAGGAGGTATACATATCATCTGCAGGGACTCCATGTATACGCATCACATACAATTGACAAGATCCACTGTATAATCCAGGCTAACAGGGTCCTAGTGTACGTCTATATGTAAGTGTATATAGCTGTAAGTATATAGGTCAGTGTATATGGGGTTGTACCTAAAGAATGAAGAGGCCACTGTGGAGATCACTGCCCAATACGTGTCCAGCTGTCACTAAACAAGAGGAAGATGAGACCCCACGGACTGTTATTCCCCAAACCACCTGCCCCACCCCCACCTCCCCATATAGCGGTCACCAAGTAAGAGGAAGATGAGACTCCATGGACTGTTATTCCCCAAACCACCTGCCCCACCCCCACATATAGCGGTCACCAAGTAAGAGGAAGATGAGACTCCATGGACTGTTATACCCCAAACCACCCACCCCTCCCCCCCATATAGCGGTCACCAACTAAGAGGAAGATGAGACTCCATGGACTGTTATACCCCAAATCAGCTCCCCCCCCAACTCTCCCCCTCGACTCCAACTCTCCCCCCCCTCGACTCCAACTCCCCCCCCCACTCGACTCCGACTCTCCCCCCCCCCACTCGACTCCGACTCTCCCCCCCCCACTCGACTCCAACTCCCCACCCCCCACTTTACTAGCTTTGGCAATGCCAACTATCTACTCGTACGTGCCAATAAAGCTTGTTTGATTTGAATGAAATGACTGGATTATATGACCAGTGTGTGGACTGCATGTGACGTAATACACCTACCTAAGCCTGCTGTATCTAATCCTGTCATATTATAAGAGTGTATCTAATCCTCTCCTGTGTGAGACTATCTGCCGTGTATCTAATCCTCTCCTGTGTGAAGCCGCCCCCTCATGACTAGCCCGTTTCCTCCGCCCTCTCTCCTTCTCCTCCGCTCCCTCTATGACTACATGTCCCAGCATGCCTCGGGCGGCCTCAGGCAGTGTCTCGCAATGCTCTCTGGGATTTGTAGTCTTCACAGGCACCGCTCTGATCACGTGACCCGCGTCCATCACCCTCCGCCTAGGGGGCGGGGCACGTTCCTCCAATGCAAAGTTCCATAAAGCCGCCACGCCCCCTGCGTCATTAAGCCCGGACACGCCCACTCACGTGAGGCGAGCGCTGTGTGGGCCGCCAGGTGACGTCACTCGCGGTCAGATCGAAAAAAGAAAATGACGTCAGTTGTGTCCGAACGGATGTCCGGCAGTGTGTGACGTCAGGCGCGGTGTGGGCGGATATCCGGTAATGGCTCCGTGGCTGGAGATGTGATTCCCGCTCGGCATGTCCCGGAGAGCGACAGCACAGGTACCGGCTCACACCCACTGACCGCCGCCCGGAACCATGTCTAGCGCTCCCGGTGTCCTGCTCTAGACCCCGCGGCCGTGACGTAACTGTCCGCCCCATGACGCCGTATTACACCCGACAGGACAGAATGACGTCATGTGACACGTGTGACGGCCTAATCGTGCGACTCCCGGACAGCCCCGTGCGACATGAGTGTTACAGCTAGTGCTAGTGTGACCCTGTAAGGGGCGGGCCTGACCTGTGACCCCTGCTGAATCCCTATGACACCCCAAGAGTCCTGTGTGACACCTACTGACACTACATTTGACCCCCTAAGGGGCCGACCTGACCTATGACCCCCCCCCCCCCCCCAGATAGCCGGCCTCTCCCTATAACACCCCAAGAGTCCTGTGTGACCCCGTAAGGAGCTGGCCTGACCTGTGACCCCTGCTGAATCCCTATGACACCCCAAGATTCATGTGTGACACCTATTGACCCTACATGTGACCCCCTAAGGGGCCGGCCTGACCTGTGACCCCTGTGGAATCCCTATAACACCCCAAAATTCCTGTGTGATACCTACTGAACCTGCATGTGACCCAGTAAGGAGCCAGCCTGACCTGTGACCCCCCCCCCCCAGACAGCCGGCCTCTCCCTATGACACCCCAAGAGTCCTGTGTGACACCTACTGACACTATGTGTGACCCCCTAAGGGGCCGGCCTGACCTGTAACCCCCCCCCCCCCCCGATAGCCGGCCTCTCCCTATGACACCCCAAGAGTCCTGTGTGACACCTACTAACACTACGTGTGACCCCCTAAGGGGCCAACCTAACCTGTGACCCCTGCTGAATCCCTATGACACCCCAAGAGTCCTGTGTGACACCTACTGACACTACGTGTGACCCCCTAAGGGGCCGACCTGACCTGTAACCCCCCCCCCGATAGCCGGCCTCTCCCTATGACACCCCAAGAGTCCTGTGTGACACCTACTTACACTACATGTGACCCCGTAAGTGGCCGACCTGACCTGTGACCCCTACTGAATCCCCATGACACCCCAAGAGTACTACAACACCCTATAGCACCTCAGAATTAATGGAGACCTCGCCTTATGAGACACCCTGAATATCCCACACAGAGATTACCATATAGAACGAATCCTGAGACCCCCTAAAACCAATGCCTGCCCAACACACTGACACCCCAAAAGTTCTGTAAGGATTTCATGATACATAATGTAACTCTCTGAATCCTTATGTCACCCCACTAAATCCTGTGTCACACCCCAACAATCCTGATGGGACCTCATGATACAAAAGGGAACCACGTGACACCCCAAGAATCCTGTACACACATTATTATATAGACCCTGTGTGGGCACCATGGGACACCCCAAGAATACAGCGCACTGCCACACCTTCTCACACCCCGTTATACCCTGTGTCTCAGTTTGTGACACCCCAAAAATACTGTACAGACAATATGATGCAATATTAACCTGTGACACCCCAGGAACTCCTTCCCCACTCTGCGAACCCCCCAAATTCCTGCAGTCTCCTTTCAGACAACCTACAAGTCCCTGCAGACCCTCAGATCACCAACAAAATCCTCTCCCACCTTCTGACACCCCCAAAACTCCTGCAGTATCCTCTGACACCCCCTGGTATGTTGCATCACCCCGAGGACCCCAATTGCCCCCATGACTCCCTGTCCCAGTGATCGGGGTGATTTCCTGGGTCTGCTCCAGAGCTGCAGAGCTCGTTCCTTTGCATTTCCGCCCGATTAGCCCCCATAACAGATTGTGAGCCCTTGGGGCGAGTGACACCCTGGCAATGTCCCCCTTTTTGTGTCCACAGGGTAATGGTGACCCGGCTCAGGAGAAGCGAGCGGTGGAGGATGTGGCCACTGGAAGCCGAGAAATGGACGACAAAACGGCTTTTAAACCGTGCCACGTGGCGGTGAGTCAGTCTGCGGCGCTTTATCGTCTATTATTAGTCAGTGACTAGGTCGTGTGACTTTTTTTTAAATGATTTTTTAGCAAACTGTTTTTTGGTCCCATGTGGCGACCTTCCATCCAGTCTCCATTGTTACAGACTACGGGCACTCCCCATGTAGTCTGCTCTGGTCATCTTGTTCCCCTCGGAGGTCATGTGACCCTGTTCTGGCCCCCCTTATGTTGTCTAGTAAGGGGGGGCCAATACTTTTGCACTGCCTGAATGTATAACTATTAGCTCTTTCCTCCCCAGCAGCCTCAGCCGCTCTCAGACTCGGAGAATGAGGAGCCGTTCCCCAGGAGAACGCTTCACCGATCGGCCTTTGTCGCCAAAAACAACCTGAACCCCTTCACGTCTGTCTCCTGGTAAGAATCGCCTGTAGTGATGTCACCGGCGCCCCCTGGTGATCCAGAACATTCTAGAATCTGCACCATTGATCAGATGTTCCGGATTATCAGACAAGAATTCGAATTGATGTGAAGTAACCGGATTCTTTCTTGTGTTTCCCAGGAGCCTTCAGTCCAGACTGGAGCGCAGCCAGAGCTGCAGCGACCATGTAACTGACAGCCTCCCAGCCCCCGGCCGCAGGAGAGCCCCCCCAGCTGCCCAAAGCCAAGGTAACACTTACAGATGCTGCGCTGCTCCAGTCACATCCAGAGCTGCAACAACATTTTTGATTCTACTTCTGGTTTTTACTCCATTTGGATTCAAAGCTAAAATCACTTGGCTTCTCTTTGTCCTGTCTTATGCTCCAGTCACATCCAGAGCTGCATCCAGAATTCTGTTGGGTTTATTTTGCCATTCTCCTGTTTCTTATTCATTTCCCACAAAGCAGCTCAGCAGAGGATAGTACATTATGGGAGCTGCACTCTGGGGCCCCTCCGCTCTCCTCCCTCCTCTGCTCTCCTCCCTCCTCTGCTCTCCTCCCTCCTCTGCTCTCCTCCCTCCTCTGCTCTCCTCCCTCCTCTGCTCTCCCTCCGACCCCTCTGCTCTCCCCTCCCTCCGGCCCCCTCCGCTCTCCCTCCCTCCGGCCCCCTCCGCTCTCCCTCCCTCCGGCTCCCTCCGCTCTCCCTCCCTCCGGCCCCCTCCGCTCTCCCTCCCTCCGGCCCCCCTCCGCTCTCCCTCCCTCCGGCCCCTCTCCGCTCTCCCTCCCTCCGGCCCCCTCCCGCTCTCCCTCCCTCCGGCCCCCCTCCGCTCTCCCTCCCTCCGGCCCCCCTCCGCTCTCCCCTCCCTCCGGCCCCCTCCGCTCTCCCTCCCTCCGGCCCCCTCCGCTCTCCCTCCCTCCGGCCCCCCTCCGCTCTCCCTCCCTCCGGCCCCCCTCCGCTCTCCCTCCCTCCGGCCCCCCTCCTCCCTCCGGCCCCCCTCCTCCCTCTGGCCCCCTCTGCTCTCCTTCCTCCTCTGCTTTCCTCCCCTCCGGCCCCCCTCCGCCCTCCTCCCTCCGGCCCCCTCCGCCCTCCTCCCTCCCGGCCCCCCTCCGCCCTCCTCCCCTCCGGCCCCCTCCCGCCCTCCTCCCTCCGGCCCCCCTCCGCTCTCCTCCCTCCAGCCCCCTCTGCTCTCCTTCCTCCTCTGCTTTCCTCCCTCCGGCCCCCTCCGCCCTCCTCCCCTCCGGCCCCCTCCGCCCTCCTCCCTCCGGCCCCCTCCGCCCTCTCTCCCTCCGGCCCCCTCCGCCCCTCCTCCCCTCCGGCCCCCCTCCGCTCTCCTCCCTCCAGCCCCCTCTGCTCTCCTTCCTCCTCTGCTTTCCTCCCTCCGGCCCCCTCCGCTCTCCTCCCGCCAGCCCACTTCGCTCT
The DNA here is from genome assembly GCF_031893055.1 of Leptodactylus fuscus. Taxonomy (NCBI): domain Eukaryota; kingdom Metazoa; phylum Chordata; class Amphibia; order Anura; family Leptodactylidae; genus Leptodactylus; species Leptodactylus fuscus. Next base: position 275,319,494 of record NC_134266.1, on the reverse strand, counting down.
CCTCCTCTGGCCACCCCTTTTCTCCGTCTATACTCCTTTATCCCTCTGGGCTCTTCTGCTCCCCCTCCCTCTGTACCTCTTTTGTTTTCAGGTTCCTCTGTACCAACTTTCAGTCCTCAGTCCTCCCCTCTTCTCCCTCAGGGCTCCTTGGTCCTCCCCTCTTCTCCCTCGGCTCCTTGGTCCGCCCCTCTTCTCCCTTGGGGCACCTCTTTAACCCTCTCTCCCCTTCTTCCTCTGCACCTGTGTACAGTAATCTTTAAGGCTGACAGATGATGGCAGAATTGTGAATGCAGCTCTGGGTGCCAGTATGGGCTGACAGTGTTGTACACAGAGGGGTGTCCTCCAATCCGTCACACTGATGGGGGTTGTGGTTCTGGGGTCTCCTCTGCAGTTGCCCCTTCTAGCAGTTTCTATTTCATGTTCCATTCCTTACAGTCTTTCCATGTCTCCTTCAGGTCGTCCCCAGTGTCGGCAGTTTGGGCAGCTTCGCCGGCGTCCTCCTCTCCACAGAGAACAGCCGCTCCTTCTCGGCGCCAGTCCTGACCTCGGAGAGACGCCTTGTCATTAACTCTTTCAACTCCTTCACCCCTCTGCACAAGCCTGAGAGATCCATCAGCCCCGAGAGCAACGACAGCATCTCCGAGGAGCTGAACCACTTCAAGCCCATCGTCTGCTCGCCCTGCACTCCGCCTAAGAGGCTGCCAGACGGGCAAGTCCCTGAGCCCCATCATCATCAAATCCACCCCGAGGAACCTGAGGAGGAACTTACAGAAGCCCACCAGCTACGAGGCCAGCCCCCGTCATCCTCAAGAAGTGGGAGCAGGTTTTCCAGGACCGGCAGATGAAAAGGACTCTGTCCAAAGGACTCTGACCACGCCGGCTGAAGAGTCTGTCCAGGAGAGCGCCGCTAAGGAGGTGTCGGATCTCCAGGCCAAACCGGCAGACCTAGAACTTATCCCCTCCTCTAGTAAGGAGGAGACCCTGGTGACAGATGGGAGACCCCAGACCCTTCCTTGCAGCGGGTGTCTCCAGAACCCCGTCTCCGTTAAAGACTTACTAGATGTCGGCGCCAACTCGAACTCTGGCACAAAGACCCGATTGGCCGCCCGTCTGACCTCCAACAAAAAGACGATAGCCCAGTGCAAGTGCCTGGTAGCCAAACCCATGAAACCGCCATTAAAGCGGTCCCACAAGAATAAGAACGTCCAGCCCATGGGGTTACCGAATGGCGCCGGCTTTACCACCGCCGAAAACATCAGCCCGGGGTATCCCCAGCGACGGGGGCAAAAGAGACGCTGTAAAACCAAACACCTGGAAAAGAATGGCGCCATCAAGAGGCTAAGGGTGACCTGCCGGGGGGGCGGGCAGGGCGGGTTTGAGCGGATCTGGCGGGAGGCGGAGAAGAAGCTGCGTCAAGAGGAGGAAGACAAGAAGCTGGCGCTGAAGCTGCAGCAGATGTTCGACAAGGAGCGGCGCATGGGGAAGCGGTGTAAGGGCAGCCGAGACGCGTACCCGCTCAGGTCCAAGAGCGCCGCCGGCACCAGCTAGAGCGCCATTTTATACACGGACTCCTCCAGGATCGGACTCGAGAGTTTTCTCTAATTTTTCTATGTTGGGGTTATTGTACTGAAGGCGCAGGATCCCCCAAAAATACAAGTCTGAGGCTAGGAAAGCTGGGTGAGGAGAAAGATAGCGCCCGTCTCGGCACGGTCACCCAGCTTTCCTAGACACCTTAATCGTCAGGTCATAGGGGAGCATAGTCTGTAACTAGACAGATCATGGCGAGCTAGGTGACTGTGGCCGCCATTGCTGCAGCGGCATGTTTGTAGCGCCCCCTGCAGTCCCTCACACGTTATCTGCTGCTTCCTCCTGTTCTTGTCTTACCACAAGGGCTTTCCATGACTATGCAGTGTTTGTGCCGATCGCAGGCGAGGCGCACGTCTACTGTAGTCTCACCAGGGGGCACCGCCACAAAAGGTCTCCACTTGGTAAATCCTTGGCTTTGCTTCTTGTACGGATCCTTTTCTCCAGTCCCAACTAGAGCTGCATTTACCATTCTGCTCTTACATCATGTCTTATCCTCTAGTCCTTTCCAAAGCTGCAAATGTCTCTTGCTGCAATTTAGTTGCATTTGGTCTTATGTCCTACTGTATACTACACTCACCTCCAGATCTGCATGTGAATTTATGCTGAGACATCACGCCTTATACCGTAGTCACATCCAGAGCTGCAGTCGGTGTTTCTAGATTTCTCCTATGTCCAACCTGCATTGCATTGTGGGAGATGTGACGCTTTCTCTGAGTACTTTACATCTCCCGAAATATAGATTAGAGATGTCGTCTACACCACACTGGTAGATTCCAGTTCTCAGTGGGAAGAACTGCTGCTTTGGAAGTGACTGGAGCATAAGGCATGATGTTAAAGCAGCAGGGCGCAGCTCCGGAGGCGTTGACGTATTCAGTACAATGTTAGCCCTCTGACATGAAGTCACCTTAGATACGTATCATCGGACATATACACTCACACTACATTGTATATAGGCTCCTCGTACAATGGCGGCCATCATAGATCCCGCTGCGGTTGGCTCCAGGTGGGCGACTTGTATTTCTGGTTTCTTCTGCGCTCGGTTGATACAATAAAGCGGTTTCTGTAATTCTCCTACACCCGCCTGCTCGTGTTTTGGGGGGGACGGACACGCCGTATCACTAGTGTCACCCTCGGATAAGACTACAACCCCCCACCGTGCACAGCCTATAGCATTGTGATATCCCGATGGGTTTGTATCTAACTCAGGTGTCTGCAGCAGTTTGAATGCAGCTCTTCATGTAACTAAGAGTACAAGACGGGACAAAATAATTCAGTTCTGTAAAGATGGGAAAGTTATTGTCACCTGAACTTCTAGATCGTCATCGCTACGTGGCCTACAGTCGGCCTGACCTGACATGGCTGATCACAGAGAGAACTAGAAGGTGCTGATCTGCAGATGTGCCGTCCACGGCCTTTATTTCCTCCATGTTTTACTATATAGATAGCTATACATACAAAGCAACCAATCAGAACTGGAAAAAAAGTGACTTGACCAAAAGACCTATAGAACTTACCTATAGCAGTGCGGCCTGTATTATACTCCAGAGCTGCGCTCACTGTACATAGATTATGATGTTCATCTGTTTTCCCATAGTCCTAACAGCAGCACAATACGGGGGGATTTCTGCCCCGGGTGCTGGTAGGACAGAATGGATTTCTATAATGAACAATTAAACGGTTAAACATTAACCCAACTCATTATAAGGAAGGAAGTACCAACCCCCC